>NC_043985.1:35351081-35357120 GCF_902150065.1 Myripristis murdjan
TCTTTTCTTTACTGTGTCTGTACTTTCCTTTGTCTTCTTTTTGTCAACTGTGCTTCTGTTCTTTGCTGTGCTTCTGTTCATCTTTTTCTTTGCTGTGTCTGTACTTTTCTTTGTCTTTGTTACTTTTCTTCTTTATTTTTGTCAACTGTGCTTATATTCTTCTATTTTCTGCTGTACTTTGCTTTCTATTCTTCTTGTTTTTCTTTTTTTCCTTGGTTTTATTTCTTTCCATCATTTAGGTTTTCTTTTTTTCTTTTCTTAAGGATCCCGCGGGTTATGCCTGTCGCGACGTTTCGACTTGACTGTGTCTTCTTCAGGCTAGGCATACCCGACTTCAAAAAATTAGCCAAACTGTGGCTGAACGGTGGCTTTGCTGCTTCCTCCTCGCTCGTCAGAGCTGGACTGAGCTCGGTAAGTATCGCTTCCAGGTAAGTAACTTCCCCTCCAATTGACTCCACCCACACATTAACACTATTTTTAATACACCATGAATTATACTTATATTATAACTTATTGTTTTTAACTAATCATTAATTTATGCTTTTTAACCAAATTGTATTTTTAATTATTTATTTATTTATACTTTTTAATTATTTATGCTTTTTATTAGGGGGGCAGATAGGGTTGTGACTAGGGTTAGGGTTAGGCATGAATTCCCCCCTGGTTAGGGTTAGGAATAGGGTGGGTCTAGGGCTAGTAGCCCGACTGGGGTTAGGGTTAGGTGAGGGTCCCCTAGGGTTAGGGTTAGGGACTGGGGTTAGGGTTAGGCATAAATTCCCCCCTGGTTAGGGTTAGGAATAGAGTGGGGTTAGGGATAGTAACCAGACTGTGGTTAGGGTTAGGCGAGGGTCCCCAATGGTTAGGGTTAGGAATAGGGTTGGGCAGGGGTTAGGGGGAGTAATAGCCAGGGGAGGGACCAGACTGGGAGGGGGGATTCCGCCTTCCAACGAAAAAACCCCGGCAGGCACTGGCTGGTTAGGGGAGAAAAACTGAACCTGCCCCCTACGGGACAGGAAAGGCACGCTCCATGTCCGGGGCCCCCCCTCCCATTCCGGTCCCAAGTGGCCAACAGAAATAAAATAATAATAAAAAAAAAAAAAAATAATAAAAAAAACCCTTGTGTTCTGTCTCTAATTTTGGTTTTGTTATCTATTAATTATTATTTTTTTAAATTTTTATGAACTTATAGTTATAGTTAGTTTACTTTTATGATTAATTTACCCTTAAACGATCCTTAGTTAGCTTTGTTCACTCTTCTTAGCTTCTTCCTTCTCTCTTCTCTTCCTTAAGATTGCGCAAATTCGGCCCTCAATCTTCCTTCTCTCTGTCTTCACCGTGCTTCTATTCATCTTTTCTTTGCTGTGTCTGTACTTTTCTTTGTCTTTGTTACTTTTCTTCTTCTTTATTTTTGTCAACTGTGCTTCTATTCTTTACTGTGCTTCTATTCATCTTTTCTTTACTGTGTCTGTACTTTCCTTTGTCTTCTTTTTGTCAACTGTGCTTCTGTTCTTTGCTGTGCTTCTGTTCATCTTTTTCTTTGCTGTGTCTGTACTTTTCTTTGTCTTTGTTACTTTTCTTCTTTATTTTTGTCAACTGTGCTTATATTCTTCTATTTTCTGCTGTACTTTGCTTTCTATTCTTCTTGTTTTTCTTTTTTTCCTTGGTTTTATTTCTTTCCATCATTTAGGTTTTCTTTTTTTCTTTTCTTAAGGATCCCGCGGGTTATGCCTGTCGCGACGTTTCGACTTGACTGTGTCTTCTTCAGGCTAGGCATACCCGACTTCAAAAAATTAGCCAAACTGTGGCTGAACGGTGGCTTTGCTGCTTCCTCCTCGCTCGTCAGAGCTGGACTGAGCTCGGTAAGTATCGCTTCCAGGTAAGTAACTTCCCCTCCAATTGACTCCACCCACACATTAACACTATTTTTAATACACCATGAATTATACTTATATTATAACTTATTGTTTTTAACTAATCATTAATTTATGCTTTTTAACCAAATTGTATTTTTAATTATTTATTTATTTATACTTTTTAATTATTTATGCTTTTTATTAGGGGGGCAGATAGGGTTGTGACTAGGGTTAGGGTTAGGCATGAATTCCCCCCTGGTTAGGGTTAGGAATAGGGTGGGTCTAGGGCTAGTAGCCCGACTGGGGTTAGGGTTAGGTGAGGGTCCCCTAGGGTTAGGGTTAGGGACTGGGGTTAGGGTTAGGCATAAATTCCCCCCTGGTTAGGGTTAGGAATAGAGTGGGGTTAGGGATAGTAACCAGACTGTGGTTAGGGTTAGGCGAGGGTCCCCAATGGTTAGGGTTAGGAATAGGGTTGGGCAGGGGTTAGGGGGAGTAATAGCCAGGGGAGGGACCAGACTGGGAGGGGGGATTCCGCCTTCCAACGAAAAAACCCCGGCAGGCACTGGCTGGTTAGGGGAGAAAAACTGAACCTGCCCCCTACGGGACAGGAAAGGCACGCTCCATGTCCGGGGCCCCCCCCTCCCATTCCGGTCCCAAGTGGCCAACAGAAATAAAATAATAATAAAAAAAAAAAAAATAATAAAAAAAACCCTTGTGTTCTGTCTCTAATTTTGGTTTTGTTATCTATTAATTATTATTTTTTTAAATTTTTATGAACTTATAGTTATAGTTAGTTTACTTTTATGATTAATTTACCCTTAAACGATCCTTAGTTAGCTTTGTTCACTCTTCTTAGCTTCTTCCTTCTCTCTTCTCTTCCTTAAGATTGCGCAAATTCGGCCCTCAATCTTCCTTCTCTCTGTCTTCACCGTGCTTCTATTCATCTTTTCTTTGCTGTGTCTGTACTTTTCTTTGTCTTTGTTACTTTTCTTCTTCTTTATTTTTGTCAACTGTGCTTCTATTCTTTACTGTGCTTCTATTCATCTTTTCTTTACTGTGTCTGTACTTTCCTTTGTCTTCTTTTTGTCAACTGTGCTTCTGTTCTTTGCTGTGCTTCTGTTCATCTTTTTCTTTGCTGTGTCTGTACTTTTCTTTGTCTTTGTTACTTTTCTTCTTTATTTTTGTCAACTGTGCTTATATTCTTCTATTTTCTGCTGTACTTTGCTTTCTATTCTTCTTGTTTTTCTTTTTTTCCTTGGTTTTATTTCTTTCCATCATTTAGGTTTTCTTTTTTTCTTTTCTTAAGGATCCCGCGGGTTATGCCTGTCGCGACGTTTCGACTTGACTGTGTCTTCTTCAGGCTAGGCATACCCGACTTCAAAAAATTAGCCAAACTGTGGCTGAACGGTGGCTTTGCTGCTTCCTCCTCGCTCGTCAGAGCTGGACTGAGCTCGGTAAGTATCGCTTCCAGGTAAGTAACTTCCCCTCCAATTGACTCCACCCACACATTAACACTATTTTTAATACACCATGAATTATACTTATATTATAACTTATTGTTTTTAACTAATCATTAATTTATGCTTTTTAACCAAATTGTATTTTTAATTATTTATTTATTTATACTTTTTAATTATTTATGCTTTTTATTAGGGGGGCAGATAGGGTTGTGACTAGGGTTAGGGTTAGGCATGAATTCCCCCCTGGTTAGGGTTAGGAATAGGGTGGGTCTAGGGCTAGTAGCCCGACTGGGGTTAGGGTTAGGTGAGGGTCCCCTAGGGTTAGGGTTAGGGACTGGGGTTAGGGTTAGGCATAAATTCCCCCCTGGTTAGGGTTAGGAATAGAGTGGGGTTAGGGATAGTAACCAGACTGTGGTTAGGGTTAGGCGAGGGTCCCCAATGGTTAGGGTTAGGAATAGGGTTGGGCAGGGGTTAGGGGGAGTAATAGCCAGGGGAGGGACCAGACTGGGAGGGGGGATTCCGCCTTCCAACGAAAAAACCCCGGCAGGCACTGGCTGGTTAGGGGAGAAAAACTGAACCTGCCCCCTACGGGACAGGAAAGGCACGCTCCATGTCCGGGGCCCCCCCTCCCATTCCGGTCCCAAGTGGCCAACAGAAATAAAATAATAATAAAAAAAAAAAAAATAATAAAAAAACCCTTGTGTTCTGTCTCTAATTTTGGTTTTGTTATCTATTAATTATTATTTTTTTAAATTTTTATGAACTTATAGTTATAGTTAGTTTACTTTTATGATTAATTTACCCTTAAACGATCCTTAGTTAGCTTTGTTCACTCTTCTTAGCTTCTTCCTTCTCTCTTCTCTTCCTTAAGATTGCGCAAATTCGGCCCTCAATCTTCCTTCTCTCTGTCTTCACCGTGCTTCTATTCATCTTTTCTTTGCTGTGTCTGTACTTTTCTTTGTCTTTGTTACTTTTCTTCTTCTTTATTTTTGTCAACTGTGCTTCTATTCTTTACTGTGCTTCTATTCATCTTTTCTTTACTGTGTCTGTACTTTCCTTTGTCTTCTTTTTGTCAACTGTGCTTCTGTTCTTTGCTGTGCTTCTGTTCATCTTTTTCTTTGCTGTGTCTGTACTTTTCTTTGTCTTTGTTACTTTTCTTCTTTATTTTTGTCAACTGTGCTTATATTCTTCTATTTTCTGCTGTACTTTGCTTTCTATTCTTCTTGTTTTTCTTTTTTTCCTTGGTTTTATTTCTTTCCATCATTTAGGTTTTCTTTTTTTCTTTTCTTAAGGATCCCGCGGGTTATGCCTGTCGCGACGTTTCGACTTGACTGTGTCTTCTTCAGGCTAGGCATACCCGACTTCAAAAAATTAGCCAAACTGTGGCTGAACGGTGGCTTTGCTGCTTCCTCCTCGCTCGTCAGAGCTGGACTGAGCTCGGTAAGTATCGCTTCCAGGTAAGTAACTTCCCCTCCAATTGACTCCACCCACACATTAACACTATTTTTAATACACCATGAATTATACTTATATTATAACTTATTGTTTTTAACTAATCATTAATTTATGCTTTTTAACCAAATTGTATTTTTAATTATTTATTTATTTATACTTTTTAATTATTTATGCTTTTTATTAGGGGGGCAGATAGGGTTGTGACTAGGGTTAGGGTTAGGCATGAATTCCCCCCTGGTTAGGGTTAGGAATAGGGTGGGTCTAGGGCTAGTAGCCCGACTGGGGTTAGGGTTAGGTGAGGGTCCCCTAGGGTTAGGGTTAGGGACTGGGGTTAGGGTTAGGCATAAATTCCCCCCTGGTTAGGGTTAGGAATAGAGTGGGGTTAGGGATAGTAACCAGACTGTGGTTAGGGTTAGGCGAGGGTCCCCAATGGTTAGGGTTAGGAATAGGGTTGGGCAGGGGTTAGGGGGAGTAATAGCCAGGGGAGGGACCAGACTGGGAGGGGGGATTCCGCCTTCCAACGAAAAAAACCCCGGCAGGCACTGGCTGGTTAGGGGAGAAAAACTGAACCTGCCCCCTACGGGACAGGAAAGGCACGCTCCATGTCCGGGGCCCCCCCTCCCATTCCGGTCCCAAGTGGCCAACAGAAATAAAATAATAATAAAAAAAAAAAAAAATAATAAAAAAAACCCTTGTGTTCTGTCTCTAATTTTGGTTTTGTTATCTATTAATTATTATTTTTTTAAATTTTTATGAACTTATAGTTATAGTTAGTTTACTTTTATGATTAATTTACCCTTAAACGATCCTTAGTTAGCTTTGTTCACTCTTCTTAGCTTCTTCCTTCTCTCTTCTCTTCCTTAAGATTGCGCAAATTCGGCCCTCAATCTTCCTTCTCTCTGTCTTCACCGTGCTTCTATTCATCTTTTCTTTGCTGTGTCTGTACTTTTCTTTGTCTTTGTTACTTTTCTTCTTCTTTATTTTTGTCAACTGTGCTTCTATTCTTTACTGTGCTTCTATTCATCTTTTCTTTACTGTGTCTGTACTTTCCTTTGTCTTCTTTTTGTCAACTGTGCTTCTGTTCTTTGCTGTGCTTCTGTTCATCTTTTTCTTTGCTGTGTCTGTACTTTTCTTTGTCTTTGTTACTTTTCTTCTTTATTTTTGTCAACTGTGCTTATATTCTTCTATTTTCTGCTGTACTTTGCTTTCTATTCTTCTTGTTTTTCTTTTTTTCCTTGGTTTTATTTCTTTCCATCATTTAGGTTTTCTTT
>NC_043986.1:2500-5000 GCF_902150065.1 Myripristis murdjan
TGCTTCACAGTGGGAACCAGGCATGTGGAATCCATCCGTTCACCTTTTCTGCGTCTCACAAAGACACGGCGGTTGGAACCAAAGATCTCAAATTTGGACTCATCAGACCAAAGCACAGATTTCCACTGGTCTAATGTCCATTCCTTGTGTTTCTTGGCCCAAACAAATCTCTTCTGCTTGTTGCCTCTCCTTAGCAGTGGTTTCCTAGCAGCTATTTGACCATGAAGGCCTGATTGGCGCAGTCTCCTCTTAACAGTTGTTCTAGAGATGGGTCTGCTGCTAGAACTCTGTGTGGCATTTATCTGCTCTCTGATCTGAGCTGCTGTTAACTTGCGATTTCTGAGGCTGGTGACTCGGATGAACTTGTCCTCAGAAGCAGAGGTGACTCTTGGTCTTCCTTTCCTGGGTCGGTCCTCATGTGTACCAGTTTCTATTTACATCTACAATGTAAATAGTCATGAAAATAAAGAAAACGCATTGAATGAGAAGGTGTGTCCAAACTTTTGGCCTGTACTGTACGTGGGTCTATAACTGCTATACTGTGTGTGAGGAGTGTGTGAGGAGTGTGAGGAGTGTGTGAGGAGTGTGTGAGGAGTGTGAGGAGTGTGAGGAGTGTGTGAGGAGTGTGTGAGGAGTGTGAGGAGTGTGTGAGGAGTGTGTGAGGAGTGTGAGGAGTGTGTGAGGAGTGTGTGAGGAGTGTGAGGAGTGTGTGAGGAGTGTGTGAAGAGTGTGTGAGGAGTGTGAGGAGTGAGGAGTGTGAGGAGTGTGAGGAGTGTGAGGAGTGTGTGAGGAGTGTGAGGAATGTGAGGAGTGTGTGAGGAGTGTGTGAGGAGTGTGAGGAATGTGAGGAGTGTGTGAGGAGTGTGTGAGGAGTGTGAGGAGTGAGGAGTGTGAGGAGTGTGAGGAGTGTGAGGAGTGTGTGAGGAGTGTGTGAAGAGTGTGTGAGGAGTGTGAGGAGTGAGGAGTGTGAGGAGTGTGAGGAGTGTGAGGAGTGTGTGAGGAGTGTGAGGAATGTGAGGAGTGTGTGAGGAGTGTGAGGAGTGTGTGAGGAGTGTGAGGAGTGAGGAGTGTGAGGAGTGTGAGGAGTGTGAGGAGTGTGTGAGGAGTGTGTGAAGAGTGTGTGAGGAGTGTGAGGAGTGAGGAGTGTGAGGAGTGTGAGGAGTGTGTGAGGGGTGTGAGGAATGTGAGGAGTGTGTGAGGAGTGTGAGGAGTGTGTGAGGAGTGTGTGAGGAGTGTGAGGAGTGTGTGAGGAGTGTGTGAGGAGTGTGAGGAGTGTGTGAGGAGTGTGTGAAGAGTGTGTGAGGAGTGTGAGGAGTGAGGAGTGTGAGGAGTGTGAGGAGTGTGAGGAGTGTGTGAGGAGTGTGAGGAATGTGAGGAGTGTGTGAGGAGTGTGTGAGGAGTGTGAGGAATGTGAGGAGTGTGTGAGGAGTGTGTGAGGAGTGTGAGGAGTGAGGAGTGTGAGGAGTGTGAGGAGTGTGAGGAGTGTGTGAGGAGTGTGTGAAGAGTGTGTGAGGAGTGTGAGGAGTGAGGAGTGTGAGGAGTGTGAGGAGTGTGAGGAGTGTGTGAGGAGTGTGAGGAATGTGAGGAGTGTGTGAGGAGTGTGAGGAGTGTGTGAGGAGTGTGAGGAGTGAGGAGTGTGAGGAGTGTGAGGAGTGTGAGGAGTGTGTGAGGAGTGTGTGAAGAGTGTGTGAGGAGTGTGAGGAGTGAGGAGTGTGAGGAGTGTGAGGAGTGTGTGAGGGGTGTGAGGAGTGTGAGGAGTGTGTGAGGAGTGTGTGAAGAGTGTGTGAGGAGTGTGAGGAGTGAGGAGTGTGAGGAGTGTGAGGAGTGTGTGAGGAGTGTGAGGAATGTGAGGAGTGTGTGAGGAGTGTGTGAGGAGTGTGTGAGGAGTGTGAGGAATGTGAGGAGTGTGTGAGGAGTGTGAGGAGTGTGTGAGGAGGACCCTCAGCAGTTTGCATTGAGAACCAACAGATCCACAGAGGATGCCATCTCCACTGCTCTCCACTCAGTCTTCACTCACCTGGAGAAAAGCAGCACCTACACCAGAATGCTGTTTGTTGATTTCAGCTCAGCTTTCAACACAATCTCCCCCATGAAGCTGATTGGAAAACTGAACACTCTGGGCATCAGTACCACTCTCTGCAACTGGATACTGGACTTCCTCACAAACAGACCCCAGTCAGTTCGGATTGGCAGTCTCTCCTCCTCCACTCTAGTGCTCAACACCGGAGCGCCCCAGGGCTGTGTGCTCAGCCCCCTCCTGTTCACGCTGTACACCCACGACTGCAACCCCCGACATGGAGAGAACTCTATTGTGAAGTTCGCGGATGACACCACCATCATCGGCCGGATTTCCAACAATGATGACTTTTCATATCGGGAGGAAATCAACCATCTTGCAGAAAACAACCTACTGCTCAACGTCAGCAAAACCAAAGAGCTGATAGTTGATTTTAGAAAAAAGGAGGCAAAGACACACAACCCTGTCTACATTAATGGAGCT
>NC_043986.1:12500-15000 GCF_902150065.1 Myripristis murdjan
CAACAGGTCGAGCAGAGACCCGCAGACCCGCAGACCCCGCCCCGCTGCCGTTGCGCCGCGCCGCGCCGCGCCGCGCCGCTTCTCTGACGCTCCTGAACAGAGCCGGGGGGGGAGGAGGAGGAGGGGTGTTACTAAATGTTTAAAAAAAAAAAAAAAGCTTCAGAAGATCTGAAACATGTCAGCTGGTTTTAATGTGACCAGTCTGATTCAACAGCTCTGTTAATCCCAGATTACAGATTAAAGGCCAGGACTTTCAAACGTTTTCATGTCCTGGACCTCCAAGTAAATAATAATAACAATGATGATGATGATGATGATGATGATGATGATGACGATGATAATAATAATAATAATAATTATAATAATAACAGCAATACTAGGCAGCAGTCAGGCTAACTCAGTTTTGACTGAAACAGAAGAGTTTTAATAATCTGATCCATCTCTGATCTGATGTTTAAATGATCATTTTAATCATGAAACATGCAGCTGAACTGTCATTAAAAAACAGACACAAGTCACATTAAACCACGAAAAGGAAAACAACAGAAGTATTTATGACTCATGACAGTTGGCCCTGCTCTCTGGCCCCAGCTCGTTCACCACAAACAAAACAGGGGGAACGAGTCCCCCTGCTGGTGAGCAGAGGTACTACAGAGAGAAATCTGATAATAGAAAAATATAATAAATAATATGTATATTACAGGATTTTGAAAGTATATACTTCTAGATATATTAGTAAGAATTAGTAAGATTTAAAACATTTTTTGTGACCAAATTTTTATTATTTTCCACAATTAATAGCAGGTCAGTTCACATATTTAACATACATAATTCTTATACAAACTCGTCAGTCTCCTATGTAGTACGTGACTGCCTGACATCCCCTTCCTTCCCATCTCCTTACCCCTAACATCCTTAGGTTCCTTGCAGGCACCTTCTCAAAAAAGAAAGAAACATCTAGGCTATATACATTTCAAATATACGCCCATATGTACATTTCAATGTACATATACATACATATGCACGTACTGTACATACACATACACACACATACACATCTGCATATATATACATATACATACACACATACATACACATACATACATATATGCATACATATATACACCCGTACATACACATACATTCATACATGCACATACATGAGCACACCCGAAATGCATTAAAAAAAATAACTAAATAAATAAATTAAAAAAAAAAATGCATTTCTATCAGACTATATCATACATATGTTATTACCTCATCTAAAGTCTGTGTTAGTGCATCTATAGTTTTCTTTTTAGCTCCATTTGTTCTGGCAATAGCCGACTCAATGTTCAGTACATTTAAAAAACAAATCAACCACTTCCTAATAAGGAGAGTATGTGGGGGGTTCCATCTTGATACCAACATTTTCTTTGCTGCAGTCACTCCAGCAAAAAACACTTTTTTCTTAGTGAATGGTAATGGAAGTGAAGAATCATCATTCGATAACAATATGTGCGGCAAACATGGAATAGTTACTTGTAATAAGTCATTCAAAATGTTCACAACCTGTTTCCAAAACCTATTAACATCTGGGCATTCCCAAAATGTATGCATAAAAGTACCTGTAGTTCTCAAAGGACATAATGAGCAAAGGGGACTCTGAACCATACCGAGTTGGCAGCATTTTCTAGGTGTTAGGTAAACTCTATGTATTAATTTATAATGTATCATTTGATGATTGTAATTATGAGAAGTTAGATTCATATTGTTCCATATTCTTTTCCAGTTCCAGTTGCTTGGTCTTTGATATCTGTATTCCATACAGTAATGATCCCCATATTACTAGTCGTTGCTTTTTGTAAATTTTTATAACAGTGGGACACAAACCCGTTAGGAATATTAGATCTGACCATTTTTTCTAAGGGATGGATACAAAGATTCCCCGCCCAGGGTACGCTGTAGGTGCGCATAGCTGTGCGTAATTGTAAGTAAAACCAAAATGTTGATCCAGATAAGTTATACACTGCTTTGAGTTCCTCGTATGACCTAAGGCCGCCATTGCTCATGTCTGCCAGAACATTTATACCACATTGTTGCCATGATCTAAAAACAATTGGTTTTTTGTCAATATGTAAACTATTGTTTCTAAATATTGGGGAATTTAAATGCCATGGGTTTTCCCACTTCATTAACAGCTCTGCCTGTGTCCAAATTTGGACTGTGTTGGCAACAATGGGACCGAAATGGTCAGTACAGTATTTATCTGTTAGTTTAGAATACAAAATGTCAGTCAGTCGAAAAGGAGTAACAATATTTTTTTCCATCTGTACCCATGAAACATTCACCTCATTTTTGAACCACCTTTGGAGGGGGCGAAGTGTGAAAGAAATATAGTACATCTTGAAATTGGGCAGGTTCTGACTTAAGATTTAAAACATGAGGCTGGTGAGCGATGCCGTCGGTAAAAGACGAGAGAGAAGGTTCTTAAAACACGCCAGAAGAACGGGATCCCAGT
>NC_043986.1:17500-22500 GCF_902150065.1 Myripristis murdjan
CGGCTGCTGCTGTCCTGTGTTCCTGTTGTCAGGGTAACGGCTGCTGCTGTCCCATGTTCCTGTTGTCAGGGTAACGGCTGCTGCTGCCCTGTGTTCCTGTTGTCAGGGTAACGGCTGCTGCTGTCCCATGTTCCTGTTGTCAGGGTAACGGCTGCTGCTGTCCCGTGTTCCTGTTGTCAGGGTAACGGCTGCTGCTGCCCCATGTTCCTGTTGTCAGGGTAACGACTGCTGCTGTCCCGTGTTCCTGTTGTCAGGGTAACGGCTGCTGCCCCGTGTTCCTGTTGTCAGGGTAACGACTGCTGCTGTCCCGTGTTCCTGTTGTCAGGGTAACGGCTGCTGCTGCCCCGTGTTCCTGTTGTCATGGTAACGGCTGCTGCTGCCCCGTGTTCCTGTTGTCATGGTAACGTGTGAGTGTCCCAGTTTCCCTCCAGGTGACGACATTCTGACCAATCAGCTGCTAGGAGCTAAAACATCTGGAATGAACCTTTAAAGCTTCCAGACACTGAGTGTGTGTGTGTGTGTGTGTGTGTGTGTGTGTGTGATGTTACATCTTCTTTCATCATCATCATCCTCATCCTCCTCATCACCTGCTGTGCTCTCTCTCTCTCTCTCTCTCTCTCTCTCTCACTCGCCCCCCTGCCCCCCCTCCCCCTCCCCCTCCCCCAGCAGCACACACAGCTCCGCCAGCCGCTGTTGCATCTTGGGAATTCCAGAGAGCTGGCTCTCCAAACGCCGTTTCTCCTCCTGAGGAGAGAGCAGACAAGGAAACAAGGAGACAAGGAGAGGAGACAAGGACAAGAAACAAAGACAGGAGACAGGGAGACAAGAGGAGGAGCCAAGGATAGGAGCCAAGGAGACAAGGAGAGGAGACAAGGAGACAAGGAGAGGAGCCAAGGATAGGAGCCAAGGAGACAAGGAGAGGAGCCAAGGATAGGAGCCAAGGAGACAAGGAGAGGAGCCAAGGAGACAAGGAGAGGAGCCAAGGATAGGAGCCAAGGAGACAAGGAGAGGAGACAAGGAGACAAGGAGAGGAGACAAGGATAGGAGCCAAGGAGACAAGGAGAGGAGACAAGGAGACAAGGATAGGAGACAAGGAGAGGAGACAAGTAAATACATCAGGATATTTTGATGCTGAACACAGCAGACCAGCAGACAGACAGGCAGGCAGACAGACAGACAGGCAGACAGGCAGACAGAGAGACAGACACAGAGACAGGCAGACAGATACAGAGACAGGCAGACAGACAGGCAGACAGACAGACAGACAGACAGACAGACAGGCGGGCGGGCAGACAGACAGACAGACAGACACAGAGACAGACAGGCAGACAGACAGACAGGCAGGCGGGCAGACAGACAGACAGACACAGAGACAGACAGACACAGAGACAGACAGACAGACAGGCAGACACAGAGACAGGCAGACAGATACAGAGACAGGCAGACAGACAGGCAGACAGACAGACAGACAGACAGACAGACAGGCGGGCGGGCAGACAGACAGACAGACAGACACAGAGACAGACAGGCAGACAGACAGACAGGCAGGCGGGCAGACAGACAGACAGACACAGAGACAGACAGACACAGAGACAGACAGACAGACAGGCAGACAGACAGACAGGCAGGCGGGCAGACAGACACAGAGACAGACAGACAGACAGGCAGGCGGGCAGACAGGCGGGCAGACAGACAGACACAGAGACAGGCAGACACAGAGACAGACAGACAGACAGACCTGTAGAGACAGACGGGTGGAAGCGTCCAGAGGCTCAAACCTCCAGCCTCCTTCTCCATCAAACTGCAGCAGGTGGGAGTGGAACTTCCTGTCAGAGAGCAGATCAGCATGAGCCTCACCTGGAGCCCACCTGTCTGCCTGCAGAGCCGTGAGACAGGCGTCTGTCCCAGCTGGGACGGACGCTCTCCATCCCAACCTGTCTGCCTGCAGAGCCGTGAGACAGGTGTCTGTCCCAGCTGGGACGGACACTCTCCATCCCAACCTGTCTGCCTGCAGAGCCGTGAGACAGGCGTCTGTCCCAGCTGGGACGGACGCTTTCCATCCCAACCTGTCTGCCTGCAGAGCTGTGAGACAGGCTTTTCAAATGTTAGTCATCCAATCAGCCAGTTTTCCCTCAGAGATCAATAAAGTGTTTATGAATCTGATGAACTCAATCAAATCACTTTAACTCTTTTGCAGTTACAGTGAAAATCTGTGTGTGTGTGTGTGTGTGTGTGTGTGTGTGTGTGTGTGTGTGTGTGTGCTGACCAGAGGGAGGGTCTGTGAGTGATTGACAGCAGAGCAATCCCAGCATCCTTTGCAGCCTGGAAGATGCTTCCCTCCACATCGATGCTCACGGCGCTGGTGCACTCATCCAGCAGAGCGTACCTGGGGCTGGGCGAGAGACACAGAGAGAGAGAGAGAGAGAGAGAGAGAGAGAGAGAGAGAGAGATGTGACCTTTGACCCTTTCCACATCACCTGGGACTCCTCAGTGAAGTTCACGTTCTTTCATTTCACTGATTCTTGGGAATTTGGATAAAACAGGTTTTAATTTTGAAAAAAAAAAAAAAGTGCATTAAATGACAAAATCTGAAGGTATATCATTACAGGCCAAGGTCTTGGCTGTTCAGCAATGTACCGGTGCAACCTCCTCATTTTGCATTTTTTTCATAAAATAGGTTTTTCCAGTTATTAGGCTACTTTGTTTTTGTCAACACCGTCACCGTAATGTTTTTTTTTTTTTAATTTGAAAAACATATTTTTGTATTAAAGAGACTATTACTTTAATAACTGAACAGCACCAAAGAAACATATTGTAAGCATATTCATTTAAAACCAATATAACTGCCTCTGATGGTGGTGACACTAATCTGACGGTGGTGACAGTCGCCTCATTAAAACATACATTTCCAAAATTTATAGAACTCAAGTCAATGGCTTCTTGCTTAACAACTTTATTTAACTATTTGGTACAAAAAATAAGAATCCTGAGCTCTGTTATAAGCATTTTTCAGACTTCAGTCATCACCGTCACACAGAAAACCTGACGGTGGTGACGTCTGACGGTGGAGACAAAAACCTGCTCTTTCACATGATAAGCATGAGTTGTTCACATTAGCCAGCTTGTTTCCCCCCTGTTGCTACCTGCATCAGACCTCTTCTTAAAAAGTATACATTTATTCCATAATCTAATTTAATATTTTTTATACAGAAGTGACGGTGTTGACGTGTTATGGTTGTGACAGTAGCAGTGTCCAAAAATATGAAGAGATTTAAGAGAAAATAGCAAACTTCCAGGAGCCTGAGCGGTCTTGAAGCATGCAGTAGAGCTGAAGGTTTGAAAAGGGCTCCTCAGGAATGTAACTGACCTTGGAGTTTTTTTATTATTATTTTTTAAATAAATATCTGACGGTGGTGACGAATATCTGGGACACATTTTGAGCAACCACAAAATAATAGTAAATATTGTTCAAAACCCATCATTTGTAGTTTTTAATACATATTATGATGTACTCTTTCATGTGGTAAAGATATTATTCAATGAAATTATGACTTTTTGTTGTTTTAATCAAGTTGAAATGATTATCTCCTATCTGAGGACAACTGGTTTTGTAGGCCATGGGCCAACATATAATCATTAAATTAATACAAATTAAAAATAAACCTATAAAAGAACCTTACAAATGTGCAAAGGACCCCCTGATTATGCCCTTGATTCTTTTTATTCATTAAAATGTTGTACATTTCCAGCAGAAATAGCATTTTTCTTAGTGGGACATGATTTATCCAAATTCTCAAGAATCAGTGATTTGTTTTTCCACTGGATGAAGAACCGACAGTGAAGGGTTGTCATGGCAACGCCTGACCGATCAACACGGACCTTGGGACGCCCCGGGCAGGGACGGAACCAGGTTCCAGGAAATTTACCTAGAATGGCGTTCATCGTTGCCACGGAAACGGTCCCAGAAAACCACAAAACACCTTTCAGGTCACAGCTCGCCAAGTTAAACAAGAATCTAATATCTCTGCAGAACGTTCCTCTGCAGGTTCCACAGTGTTCCTCTGCAGAACGTTCCTCTGCAGGTTCCACAGTGTTCCTCTGCAGAACGTTCCTCTGCAGGTTCCACAGTGTTCCTCTCCTTCACGTTCCTCTGCTCTCCTCCCAGAGCGAGCAGTGGGCTTTCAGAGCTGCCACATCACTCCTCCTCCCTTTCCTCCATTCATTCCACTACGATATGAACATGAACTTTCAGAGCCTTCACACTTTCTTCACTCCAGTTTTCCATCAGCCCAATAAAGTCCTCCACATGAGTTTTCCTAAAAGCAGCAGCACTGTTGGCTTTTCAGGACTTTTTCACACTGAAACGCTCCCTCCTCCTCCTCCTCCTCCTCCTCCTCCTCCTCCTCCTCCTCCTCCTTTTTTCTGAATGTTGAGGACTTTGTTCGCTACACAAGCAGAACATTATAAGGCGGCTGCTTCAACCACAAACTCCCAGTGTGACTCTGGAGCTCCTCTCTCCTGCAGGAGGTGCAGGAGCACCTGATGTGAGCGAGGCTGCAGACGAGAGCGTCTGGACTCCACCTGTTTCCTTCCCATCAGGCTTTGATCCTGAGAACGTGAACAGGACAAACATTTAAACATCAGACTTACCGGTGGTAGAACATGCGGGCCATGCCCATCCTCTGCTTCTCCCCTCCTGACAGGACGTCCTGCCAGTCACTGACCGCCTCCCAGCCTGCACACACACACACACACACACACACACACACACACACACACACGAAGAGAGAACATCAGCTCAGACAGGTGTTAAGTGCTGACCATGAACAGTGGTTGGGGGTGTGGTCACTGTGATGTCAGAGTGATGTCACTGTGATGTCAGTGCGATGTCACTGACCTCCCTCTCGGTCCAGGATGTAGAGGAGGTGCACGGTGCGCAGGATCTCCTCCAGGTCAGCATCACCGACTCCTCTGAGCCTCATGTCCTCCTCCGAGTCCGG
>NC_043986.1:27500-30000 GCF_902150065.1 Myripristis murdjan
AACATGAGGTCAACAGTTTCTTAAGGTGGAACGTTCTCTGTTGGGACTTGGTGCAGATTAGGTCAGTCCACATGTCCCACTTCAGTTTACTGTCGAGCACCACACCTAAATATTTATATTCACAGATATTTATATTCACAGACCTGTTTTACTGGCTCTCTGTTGATCAAGGTGGCAGAGACAGGGATGGGGGATACAACTTTTCTGAAATTGATACACATTTCCCTTGTTTTTGATGGATTTAGAAGAAGGTTTGATTTTTCACACCAATTAATGAAATAATCTAGCACAGGGCCATGCTCCTCTTCCTCATCGAAAAAAAGACTGACCAATGCAGTATCATCTGCATACTTCATGAGAAAATGATTTGAGAAAGTGCTAGAACAAGAGTTTGTGTACAGGATGAATAAAAGAGGAGATAAAACACAGGGTGGTCATTTTGTCAGAGAGTGATGCTCCTACTTTGACCTGCTGGATTCTACCACGAAGAAAATCAGAAATCCAGGCAGTAAGACCAGGTCCAAGGGAAAATTCATAAGATAAAACATTTGCTAAAATACATGGCTTAATGGTATTAAAGGCGGATGAAAAATCTGCAATTAAAACCTTAGCATGAGCCTTAGGCTTTTCAAGGGGACTGAGGAGGAGATGAAGAGGGCGGCGTCCTCGACCCTCTGGATTCTTGGAAAGCAAAGTGCAGGGGTCTAAAAGATGCTGGGTTTTGGATATATTTCTTTACAATACGCTCAAAACATTTCATAACAAGCGAAGTCAAAGCTATAGGACGCTATAGGTCTAACTGGGGTTTGGGTTAGTGGGACAGGAGCAATAACTGAACTTTTCCAAATAGGAACAGTTCAGAGGGACAGAGGATTTAAAAATGAGCTCTGGAGCTGCTCTGAGCTCGTTTTAACCCTAAACACACATATGATCCAGGCCAGGGCTTCACCACACACACACACACACACACACACACACACACACACACAATACAGCCTCTGAAGAGCTGAGGAACTGTGTGTGTGTGTGTGTGTGTGTGTGAGAGAGAGAGAGAGAGAGTGTCTGTGTGTGTGAGAGAGTGTGTGTGTGTGTGTGATGTGTATGTGTGTGTGTGTGTGTGTGTGTGTGTGTGTGTGTGATGTGTGTGTGTGAGTGAGTGTGTGTGTGTGTGTGACCTCTGGCCTCCAGGCGCTCCTGTCGGTGTCGAGCTGCTGCTGTCTCTCTCTCCTGCTCCCCTGCGGGCGAGCGACGGTAGATCCCCTCCTTCACCTCCTCGAACACGTCGAACATGTCAGAGACCCTCGCCGTGTAGCCCGCCAGCTCCGTCACCTGACACACACACCGGGGGGGGGGGGGGGGGGGGGGGGGGGGGGGGGGGGGGGGGGAGACAGACAGACAGGTGCAGAGAGACAGGTGAGAGACAGACAGACAGGTGCAGAGAGACAGGTGAGTCCGACAGGTGCAGAGAGACAGGTGCAGAGAGTCAGGTGAGAGCCAGACAGGTGCAGAGAGACAGGTGAGAGACAGACAGACAGGTGCAGAGAGACAGGTGAGACCAACAGGTGCAGAGAGACAGGTGCAGAGAGACAGGTGAGAGACAGACAGGTGCAGAGAGACAGGTGAGAGACAGACAGACAGGTGCAGAGAGACAGGTGAGACCAACAGGTGCAGAGAGACAGGTGAGAGACAGACAGACAGGTGCAGAGAGTCAGGTGAGACCAACAGGTGCAGAGAGTCAGGTGAGACCAACAGGTGCAGAGAGACAGGTGAGACCGACAGGTGCAGAGAGACAGATGAGACCAACAGGTGCAGAGAGACAGGTGAGAGACAGACACACAGGTGCGGAGAGTCACATGAGACCGACAGGTGCAGAGAGACAGGTGAGACTGACAGGTGCAGAGAGACAGGTGAGACTGACAGGTGCAGAGAGACAGGTGAGACTGACAGGTGCAGAGAGACAGGTGAGACTGACAGGTGCAGAGAGACAGGTGAGACTGACAGGTGCAGAGAGACAGATGTTTACAAACCACAGCCATAACTCCTGCTCATTCTCACTTACACCAGGAGGTGGAGCTAGAGGAGCTGTAGAGGAGGAGCTAGGGGAGCTAGAGGAGCTAGAGGAGGAGGAGCTAGAGGAGGAGCTAGGGGAGCTAGAGGAGGAGGAGCTAGAGGAGGAGCTAGGGGAGCTAGAGGAGCTAGAGGAGGAGGAGCTAGAGGAGGAGGAGCTAGGGGAGCTAGAGGAGCTAGAGGAGGAGGAGCTAGAGGAGGAGCTAGGGGAGCTAGAGGAGCTAGAGGAGGAGGAGCTAGGGGAGCTAGAGGAGCTAGAGGAGGAGGAGCTAGAGGAGCTAGAAGAGGTGTAGAGGAGGAGCTAGAGGAGCTAGAGGAGGAGGGGCTAGGGGAGCTAGAGGAGCTAGAGGAGGAGGAGCTAGAGGAGCTAGAAGAGGTGTAGAGGAGGAGGAGCTAGAGGAGGTAGAGGAGCTGTAGAGGAGCTAGAGGAGGA
>NC_043986.1:37500-52500 GCF_902150065.1 Myripristis murdjan
CGGCTCCTGCAGGACAGGGCGAGGCGTCCCTCCAGGAAGCGGATCAGGCTGTTGATGAAGGTGGCCGGCACGGCGACCAGCAGCCAGCGGGACAGCTGCAGCGCGAAGGCCCGGGGCCGCTTCTGCACGATGGACCTGACGATCACACCTGGCACGGGACCACACGGTAATAACATGTTAATAACACGTTAACAACACGGTAATAGCATGTTACCAACACGTTAATAACACGGCAATAACATGTTACCAACACGGTAATAACATGTTACCAACACGTTAATGACACGGCAATAACATGTTACCAACACGGTAATAACATGTTAATAACATGTTAACAACACGTTAACAACACGGTAATAACATGTTAATAACATGTTAACAACACGTTAACAACACGGTAATAACATGTTAATAACATGTTAATAACACGTTAATAACACGGTAATAACATGTTACCAAGACGTTAATAGCACGGCAATAACATGTTACCAACACGGTAATAACATGTTAATAACATGTTAACAACACGTTAACAACACGGTAATAACATGTTAATAACATGTTAATAACACGTTAATAACACGGTAATAACATGTTACCAACATGGTAATGACATGTTAATAACATGTTAACAACACGTTAACAACACGGTAATAACATGTTACCAAGACGTTAATAACACGGTAATAACATGTTACCAACACGGTAATAACATGTTAATAACATGTTAACAACACGTTAACAACACGTTAATAACATGCTAATAACACGTTAATAACACGGTAATAGCATGTTACCAACCCGGTAATAACATGTTATCAACCCGGTAACAACACGTAATAACACGTTAACAACACGGTAATAACATGTTAATAACACGCTAATGACACGTTAACGACACGTTAACGACACGGTAATAACACGTTACCAACACGTTACCAACACGGTACCAACACGGTAATAACATGTTAATAACACGCTAATGACACGTTAACGACACGGTAATAACACGTTACCAACATGGTAAAAACACGGTAATAACATGTTAATGACACGTTAACAACACGGTAATAACATGTGAACAACACGTTAACAATACAGTAATAACATGTTAATGACATGTTAAGACGTTAACAACACCGTAATAACACGTTAATGACACGTTAATAACATGGTAATAATACGTTAATGACACGTTAATAACACAGTAACAACATGTTAACAACACGGTAATAACATGTTAACAACATGTTAACAGATCAGGAAGCGGTGGGCTGTGGGTCCGAGCTGAACTCGACCCACACGCTGCAGACACCTGGCAGGTGAACATGACAACATGTTTCCATCTGAGCCTCGTCATGGAGAGGGTGAGGATGGGTGGGGGGGTGAGGGGGCTGAGGGGGGTGGGAGGGGTGGGGGGGCGTACCGTCCAGCGTGGCGACGTACACGGACAGGAAGGTCCTGCAGACGAGGGCGAGCGAGTGCAGGGCGAGCAGGCCGAGCTCGGGACAGAGCAGCCGGGGGAACAACAGCTTCAGCAGCCGGGACAGCCTGAGGAGGAACACCCTGTCCACTGCAGGGGCCCTGCACACACACACACACACACACACACACACACACACACACACAGGTGTATTAATAAGTTATTACTGTGTGATGTTGGAACAATACAGAACACACACACAGACCATATCTGACATCACAGGTCAAAGGTCTCACACACACACACACACACACACACACACACACACACACACACACACACACACACAGTCTACCTGCTGTCACGGCTCTTCTTCCCTCCATCTTTGTCCAGTGAGCTCTGGGAGGTGCCGACTCCGCCCACACATAGATTGGCTCCTCCCACCTGTTTACCCTCTGATCTCTTCTGAAAAACAAACAAACAAACACAAAAACACAGAGATGCACACAGAGGGCACACTGAGCCTGTGTGTGTGCGTGTGTGCGTGTGTGTGTGTGTGTGTGTGTGTGCATGTGTGTGTGTGTGTGTGTGCACCTGAATCCTCCTCCACACGTAGGGGCAGAGCTTCCTGGCGGCGTAGGTGACCAGCAGCGCGGCCGCCAGCCTCTGGGCCCGTGAGCTCCACCTCAAACGACCCGGCAGCTTCTCATAGGCCAGCTGCATTCTGACAGCCGGCGTCAGCCAACCAGAGGAGAGCATCAGTGGGCGTGTCCAGAGGTCACGACCCCGGCTGGCCTGGGGTCAGCTCCTGTCAGCAGGGAGCAGCCAATCAGAACCACAGATTACTTCACACTGAGCCAGGCAGGTATGTACCAGCCTCACCTGGAGCCTCACCTGGAGCCTCACCTGGAGCTTCACCTGGAGCTTCACCTGGAGCCTCACCTGGAGCCTCACCTGGAGCCTCACCTGGAGCCTCACCTGGAGCTTCACCTGGAGCCTCACCTGGAGCCTCACCTGGAGCCTCACCTGGAGCCTCACCTGGAGCTTCACCTGGAGCCTCACCTGGAGCCTCACCTGGAGCCTCACCTGGAGCCTCACCTGGAGCCTCACCTGTCCCATACAGAAACACACACTGCTGTTCACAAGGCTGGAATCACCGAGACACCTTCATGTTTTTGAAAAAAAAAAAAAAAGGTAAACGTAGGATAGGTTGGATTCCAGTGATGTGAATGGACAAAGTGCTGTGTCAGGTGCTGCCCTGCTTCACACCTGGCTCTACCTGCGCTTAGAGCTCCCTCTCCCGCTCTGTATGCAAATGACACACACATCGTTTCTGCAGGAAAAGACCAAAAGGCCCACATGGAGGTCAGACCAACCATGGAGCCGCCACGCCCACACGCTGCCACGCCCACACGCTGCCACGCCCCCACGCTGCCACGCCCACACGCTGCCACGCCCACACACTGCCACGCCCACACGCCACCACGCCTCCTTTATATCATCATGGATGTTCAGCAATAAATCCACCAGAGGGCAGCGCAGAGTCCAAAGTTTCTGACAGCAGCAAACATGGCGGCGGAGGAGGAGGTCAGAATAATGGACCTGCTACAAAGAGACAGAGGAAGAGACGGCGCTGTAGACCACGGTGGTCTGTGAGGTCATTAAATGCATCGCCACAGGAGCACGGCGGTCTGTGAGGTCATTAAACGCATCGCCACAGGAGCACGGCGGTCTGTGAGGTCATTAAACGCATCGCCACAGGAGCACGGCGGTCTGTGAGGTCATTAAACGCATCGCCACAGGAGGACGGCGGTCTGTGAGGTCATTAAACGCATCGCCACAGGAGGACGGCGGTCTGTGAGGTCATTAAACACATCGCCACAGGAGGACGGCGGTCTGTGAGGTCATTAAACACATCGCCACAGGAGGTGCATTATTCTGTTCTCTAATGCCATCAGTGTTTAACTCTTTGAAACCTGAAAATGTTTGATTTGACTTGATTTCTTTCAGAAAATGATCACTAAATGACCCCAAAAAATTGTAAAACAAAAAAGAAAAGTAAATTACCATAAAATTGTCACAAAATTACAGACAAACTTGTAAAGAATAACTTAATAATAAAAAATGTGACATTACAAGGAATTTGCCTAAAAATGAACACAATGACCCAAAAAGCAAGCAAGAAAGTTACAGTAAAAATACCAAGAAAATGTAGTAAAAAAAAAAAAAAAGAAAATTACAAGAAAGGTCCCCCAACTTTTTAAGCAATGATGGTGTTTATTTCCTAGTTGATTCAGAATAAATTTTACTCGCAAATTTTACTGCATTTTGATTTTCTCTGCTGTCGAGTCGGTCGGCAGGTAAAGGGTTAAACAGTCTGAGGGGCCCCCGGGGGACCCCGACCCCCCTGTGAACGGCCCTGGCATGAACACAGTGACCTGCACCACACGCTGTTTGAATCAAGTTAACGCTGTTTGAATCAAGTTAACGCTGTTTGAATCAAGTTATCTCTGTCACTTCTTACGAACTTCTGACTCAAACTCAAATCTTTCACATGTCGGAGGAGCCGCGTCACCGGCTGCGACTTCCGCTCCGGTCCGCTCCGGTCCGGTCAGCTGGCGGCTGGCGCCCCGTCAGCCCGGCTCGGCGACGGAGCTCCGTGAGCCCGAAACCCGCCGGGGCTCATCGAGCCGAGGAGAAGAGACTTTACCTGCCAGCAGAGCCCGCAGGACGGCCTGAGCCTCAGAGGAACCCCGTGCGCCGAGCGGAGCCGAGCTAAGCTAAGCTAAGCTAAAGCTAAAACTAATGACAATGCTAATGCTGATGCTAATGCTAATGCTAACGCTAACGCTACGGTCCGGACAACAGGAAGTTTGTTTGGTGTCCGAACATGAAACGACCTTCACAGCTCACACACACTTTAACCCGAGAGCCGCACACACACACACTTCTCACTCTCTCGCTGTGTGTGAGTGTATGTGTGTGTGTGTGTGTGTGTGTGTGTGTGTGTGTGTGTGTGTGTGTGTGTGTGTGTGAGTGTAATCCTATTTTCTGGCTGCAAGAGAAAGTTGCGTGTTTACCTGCGGGACGGGCCACGTCCCAACACTCCGGCCCCGGTGCCTCCTGTCCCGCCTCCCCCCCCCCGCAGAGCAGCGGCTCAGCTCACAGACAGGAACAATGTGTGGATAAATACACTATAAATATACTATAAATACACTATAAATATACTATAGCAACTATACTGTCTTGTCTCCAGTGTACACACACACACACACACACACACACACACACACACACATATATCTGTGTGTGTGTGTGTGTGTGTGTATATTTATTTATATATATATATATATATATATATATATATTTTTTTTTTTTTTTTTTTTTTTTTTGCTGTGAGTTTTTATTTTTATTTTCTGACAGAGTGATGTATTTTGTAAGGAAGGGCCAGCTGTGGACCAGCTGTGTCCTCTACACGCCCACTGATGGATGTTGTGTTTACTCAGATATTTCTGTATCTGTGTCGATTTGTTGGATCTGAGCAAGAAAAATAAAGATCGAGCACAAGACTCAGTTTTTTGATCCCTGTTCTTCAGCACCGAGGCAGCAGCTGCTCATCCTCAGAGAAACATGACATCATAAAGCAAACAACAACAACAAAACAACGAATCAACAAGAAACCTCTCAGATCATTACAGCTGTGACCAAGTGGCCACCCTGCCCAGCAGAGGGCGCTGTGGCAGCACCCTGCCCAAGGAAAAATCCATAGATAAAAACTACATCTTTTTTTAAGAATAATTTCCAATTTTTATGTTTATATGAGTATAAAATATGAAAGAAAATCCCATGTAATCTGAAAATACAGTGCCACCAGAAAGTATTTACCCCCCTTCACTTTTTCCTCATTTTGTTACGTTACAGACTTATACTAAAACTGATTTGAGAAGTTTTCTTTTTTAAAAAAAATCTTCACAAAATAGCCCATAATGACAAAGTGAAAACATGTTTTCCAACATTTTTGTAAATTTATTAAAAATGTAAACATTTATACATAATAGGTACATAAGTATTCACCCCCTTTGCTATGACGCTCAAAATTGAGCTCAGGTGCATCCAGTTTCCACTGATCATCCGTGAGATGCTTCTGCCACCTGATTGGAGTCCACCTGTGGTCAATCCAGCTGACTGAACATGATTTGGAAAGGCACACACCTGTCTCTATAAGGTCCCACAGGTGACAGAGCATGTCAGAGCAGAAACAAAGCAATGAAGTCAAAGGAACTGTATGTAGACCTCCGAGACCGGATTGTGTCAAGGCACAAATCCGGGGAAGGGTACAAAAACTTTCAGCAGGATTGAAGGTCCCGAACAGCACTGCGGTCTCCAGGACCCTCCCTAGATCTGGCCGCCCGACCAAACTGAGTAATCGGGGAAGAAGGGCCTCGGTCAGAGAGGTGACCAAGAACCCAATGCTCACTAAGGCGGAGCTCCTTGTGGAGATACAACAACCAACCAGTAGGTCAACCATTGCTAACTCCACCAGTCAGGCCTTGATGGTGGAGCGGCCAGACGGAAGCCACTGCTCACTAAAAGGCACATGGCAACCTGCTTGGAGCACCTTGAGGATTCTCAGACCAGGAGGAACAAAATTCTCTGGTCTGATGAAACCAAAATAGAACTTTTTGGTCTGAACTCCAAGCGTCATGTCTGCAGAAAAACAGGCACCGCTCATCTCCTGGCTAACAGCTTCCCTGCTGTGAAGCCTGGCGGCGGCGGCATCAGGCTGTGCAGATGTTTTTCTGCAGCGGGAACTGGGCGACTATTCCACATAGAGGGAAAGGTGACAGCAGCCAAACATAGAGAGTCTTCCAGAAAACCTGCTCCAGAGCGCTCTGGAACCCAGACCACGGCGACGATTCATCTTCCAACAGGACAATGAGCCGAAGCTCACAGCCAGGATCACACAGGAGAGGCTTCAGGAGGCTGAAGGTCCCTGAGCGGCCCAGCCAGAGACCAGACATGAATCCTATTGAACATCTGTGGAAACACCTAAAAAGGTCTGTCTACACACACCGCCCACCCAACCTGACTGAGCTTGGGAGGATCTGCGGAGAAGAAAACGCCCCAAAACAGCTTGTAGAGACACACCCAAGAAGAGCTGAGGCTGTGATCGCTGCTAAAGGTGCTTCAACAAAACATTAAGCCATGGGTGTGAATACCTATGTACCTATTATGTTTACATTTTTAATAAATTTACAAAAATGTTTTCACTTTGTCATTATGGGCTATTTTGTGTAGATTTTGTTTTTTTTTAAAAAAAGAAACCCTTACTCAAATTGGTTTTAGAAAAAGTCTGTAATGTGTTTGCAGCTCCGGGGTCAGGCGATCAGTGCTGCTGCCCGGGTTCCTGTGATCACATGACTTTGGTCTGTGAGGCGTCTCGGCCCCTGGCGGTGTCGCGGCCCCTGGCGGCGTCGCGGCCCCTGGCAGCGTCTCGGCCCCTGGTTTATTGTTTATTGTTTATTGTTGATCCCCATTAGTCAGTGCCTCAGTAGTGACTATTCTTCCTGGGGTCAAATAAAAAATACAATTAAAATATTTACAAGCAAAACCTAATAAAAAACAAAAAAAATTAAAGAACACGTAACATATACAGTCACACATATATCAAAGGAAAAGAAGACAACTATCATCCTAAACAACAAAGATTAACAAAGATGGTTCAGTTCCTATCGGTAGCATTTCCTGTTAGCTTAGCATAAAGACTTGAAGTCTATGGGAGTGGTTAGCCTGGCTCCTCCCAGCAGCTCTGAGGATCATGTGGAGTTGAAATTGCCACCAAAACCAGCTGACAAGTTTTCTGTTTTCCTGCGTGAAAGTGAAGCCAGTTTTTATTATAGACAAAGTCAATGCAAAGATGTGAATTAAACAAATCCCTCCATTATGATGAATGATATAAAGGTAAAATTTGTGTAATCGTGAAATGAATTTTTTTAAATGCCAGCAAAATATTTACAGCCATGGTCACGTGAGTCCGCCTGAACACGGCGCTCAGGTTTTTACTGCACAAACAGCAGAGAAATACAATTTTAATACCGGAACAATAAGAATAGCAAAGAAAATTAAAATAAACAGCAAAAAGAAGAGAAGAAGAAAATTAACAACTGAACAAAAATACCATTACAAGTAAAGTTATATTTATAATATAATTACTTTGAGATTTGTGGTGTGGAAACGCCTGTGAAAGATTTCATGGAAGACCCTCAAAGACCCCTGGGGGTCCCCGGACCTCATGTTGAAAACCCCTGGAACAGACGACATGACACGGTTCTGCTGAAGTTTTATTCAGACGGACAGGAAACATCTGGAGTTAAAAACACGGAGAGTCTGACTGCTGAGCGCTCGAGGCCGCCGCCGCCGCCGCCGCCGCCGCCGCCAAGAAATACAAACAACAGAAGAATCCAAAAGATAGAAAAGTTTTTACAGAGTTTGCAGTTTGTTTCAAACAGTAGAATTCAAAAAGAAAAGAAAAAACAGAGTGCACCTGAATGCAGCACGGCAGAGACAGCAGTGATGTCACCCAGGTGAGCAGATGTTGAACAACAGCTGGTCCTGGACCCACAGAAGGACACACAAAATACTCTGTACAGGTACTGATGGTGAGTGATACTGCATCGTACTGCAGTACCACACACACACACACACACACACACACACACACACACACACAGCAGGAAAGGAAGCTGTTGTGGTTTCATATTGGAGCAGGCCCCACCTGAGCTCTGAGACTCCTCCTCTGGACACGCACCTGTGTGGACACACACACCTGCGTGGACACACACCTGCGTGGACACGCACCTGTGTGGACACACACCTGTGTGGACACACACACCTGATCAGATGTATGACACATGCAGACACATGCGTCTGATCAGATTAGCATAAACCTGTATGTACACCTGGTTCTGTTCATAAAGCTGGTGAACTGGGTGAAGTGGGTGAAGTGGGCGAGCGTGCACGAGCCTCGTGCACGCTCGTGCACGCTCCCACAATGAACATAAATGTCTGAACACACAAGCAGCCGTTTTTCTGTCGGTCTTTCCAGCTGTCAATCAAACAAACAGGAAGTCAGAGAGCTCTGTGCTGCTGAGCGGCTCGTCCAGGCCAGCGGTTCTCAAATGGGGGTCCACGCCCCCCCAGTGGTACGCCGGGGTACTGCAGGGAGTACGAGAGATTGTTTTTAAAATGTTAATTTAAAAAATATCAGTCATGCATAATTCCTAAAATAATCAGCCTACACAATAATAAGTTCAGATGAGACCAAACAAATCCAGAAAGTGGATCAGTGGCTGAAGCTGGAAACAAGGAGGAAGAAGAGAAGAAGAAGAAGCAGAAACACAAACAAGAGGATCTGCTCAGCATCAGGTTGTTGGTTCACCCTGATGGAGCTGGACTGACCCTCTGAGCACAGCAGGGCTCCTCCACTCAGCAACAGCCTCTCAGGGCCAGCGCTGGAGGAAAAGTTAATCCGGGGGAGGGAGAAAAAACTTCCCAGATTAAAGTTGTGAATTTATGAGAAAAAAACTTGAAAATTCTGAAGGTATACAGTCTCAAATACACTATAAAGTCATAAATAGAGTTCATGTGCAGGAGGTGGCCCCAGGTGTGGCCCCAGGTGTGGCCCCAGGTGTGGCCCCAGGTGAGGCTCCAGGTGAGGCTCCAGGTGAGGCTCTGCACTTCCTGCAGGTTAATCCCTGGGAATAAAGCTGCTATTTACATGTTTTTAATCTAATCCTGACTTCACTTCCTGCTTTGGTGTGACGCCACAGGTAGAAAAGCATGCTGGGAACACAAATTAATTACAAAGTAGTCAGATTACTTTGAAGCAGCTCTGAGGAAGCTCATTGGCTGAAGCGGAACGACCTGATTGGCTGGCAGCTGGTTCAGTTCAAATTACACAGAAGAAGAAAAGCAGAAAATCCCTTCAGACGACAAACTGCTATAAAACCCTCCTGCAGCCTGCACACACACACACACACACACACACACACACACACACACACACACACACACACACACACACTCCGCTGCTCCCATTTAAAAAATTGCATTTGATCAGAACATGTGGAGTCTGCAGGGCAACAAAACATTACATCATTAATCCAGTTCATCAATACAAGAGTCAGTCAATCACAATCAATCAGTCAGTGACATCATGTCCGTCTGATTGTCGCTGCGTCTGGTTGGCAGGGCGCGTGCGAGGGCGTGTCCAAACCGCCGCCCAGACAGGAAGTGGGCTCAGTTCCTCTTATTGCTCTCGTGCTGACAGTCAGTGAAGTTTAGCGACAGGAAGTGAGCGACAGGACGTCCCGGCAGCCGATCGATCGATCGATCGAGCGATCCGCCTGTCTGTGCTTCCCTGGTCAGTGCACACGAATGGCTTCAGTAGCGCAGCAGGGTCAGAGGTCAGAGGTCACCTGACCGTGCACCTTCTCACCGTCTGGACCTGAACAGCAGCAGCAGCTTCCTGCTGATTTCAATGGGAAGGTGAAGTCATGTTGCCCTGATTTTCCTCACAAACATTAAACACAACAATCTGATCTGACCTTTCAGCGCATCGCTTCAATATTTAGAAAAATACTTTCGTCATCATTTAAAAAAGAAACTTTCCCAGTAATTTTCGAGGTAACTTTCTTCTTTTTGCATTTTTTACTCCAGAGATTTACAAAATTTAAATGTATAAAAAGTCTTTCGTTGCAAATGCAGTGACTCTGCTAAACTCAGCCCAGTGCCTGCAGGCTGGATGTTATTATGGGATGGACTGTGATTTACTGTGATGGGTTTTAACTTGTGAAGCTGAAGGCATTTAAATTTTCACATCTGTGGACAATAAAGATGATCTGTCTATTTATTTATTTGCTAATCACCTTTTTCCTCAGCAAATTCATCTGATGCAATTCGAAACAAAATGAACAGAAAGTGAGAAATTAGTAAAAACAAAATTTACAAGAAAATCACCAGAAAATTACAGACAAAATATCTTTAAAAATGACAAGAAAATGATATTTCCAATTATTAAATCCCATTACACCACCGGTCTGGGGGAATGCTCTTTTCTGATTCTGAAGTTTAACCGCTGTTCTTGCGCTACCCTATGTGTAACCATAGCAACATTAAAAAGCACAGCTGAGTCATCGACTTGGTGAACTAACGAGCGGGAAGGGAAACGCGGCGACGCGACACCGATCCCGTCTCCTCCTTCGCCGTCGGCACGCGGCCTGGAGGCCGAGGAGGCGTGAGCCAGGCGAGGTTCTCTCTTAAAGGTCAGATCAGCGACGCTAGATCAGATTTTTGTGTTAAAATATTTGTGAAAGGCGTAAACTGTTCCTCTCGTTGCTGAGGACCCCCGGAGGACCCTCGAGGTCCCCTGGGAGCCCCTGGACCCCGCTTTGAAAACCACTGAGCTGAGACATTTTCTGGGTTTCATTCACCTGAGAATCGCCGCCGTGATCATTTGGCTCGATGTTTCCCCTGATCAGTTTACAGATTATCAAAAAGCTGAACGAATACTCGTGTTTTTAAAAAAGCTGCTGGTTGTCTGACCGCGCTGGTGATGTCACCGAGGAGCGAACCGTCCCGTCTGATTGGAAGGGAGTGCAACAGCAGAGACGTCGGTTCCTACGTCGTCGACATGAGATCAAAGTGACTCGTACAAAAACACAGGAGCCCTGATTGTCCGAGCAGAGAGGCTGGAGGCACCTCTGCACACCTGCTGCTCACCTGCCTCCTGTGGTGAGACAGGGGACTGCAGTCTCCAACAGAGTGTGTGAGTGTGTGTGTGTGTGTGTGTGTGTGTGTGTGTGTGTGTGTGTGTGTGTGTGTGTGTGTGGCTGTGTGTGTGTGTGTGTGTGGCTGCCGGGAGCCTGTGTGTTCCAGTCATGGAAGGTCTATAAATAAAATTAAATTAAGTGACTGAGCAGGTAAAGAGTTATCTGTAGTAATCAGATTACACTGAGCTCAAAGGGGCAGGAGGCGGGGCCTGATGATGTCATGTGCTTTTCTGTGAAGACTCGGAGAGTTCTCTATCATGTTCCACATGTTCCACATGTTCCACATGTTCCACATGTCCCTGTGTCCCTGTGTTCTGGATATTGTCCAGGAGCTGCAGGGCTGCTGGTTCCAGTCCTGCCAGCATGCCCTCGAGCACAGCCTCCCGGGCCGCCACTGCAACCTGAAGAAGCTGTGGGGCTCTGACCCCAAACCTCACACTAACACTGAGAGCTGGGAGGTCCCAGCGGGCAGCAGGAGGTTCCTCCTCCTGGAGGTCCAGAGGAGAACGTCCTGGCAGGATCCCACCTCCTCCTTGTTCCTGCAGACGGCTGATCATCGGGAATGTGACAGGTGAGAGTAACGCAGATTAACCTGTTGTGCTGGGGAGCCGGCCGGCGGCCTGTCCCGCCCCCCGGTGGGCCGGTCAGACCAGCGTCCCGGGAGACGGCTGGTCTGCGGGCGGTTCCTTCAGAGCAGCTTCCTGTTTCTGAGAGGGGAAGGAGTCCTGGTAGAGAGACCCGTCCAGAGACCTGAGAGACACAGAGAGAACAAACGATTCATTAAAGGATCATTTGATTTTGAAATGTCTGATGTGGTCCAGATCAGGACTGAGGAGCTGCATCTTCTCTCTTCAACACAGAAACTATCAGACAAACAGGAAGCTCAGCGTGACATCCCCGGGAAAAACAGCTGACGGAGCTTTGATAGTGGTTGTGGTTTCTAAAGTCATGAGCCTGACAGGGAGGAGCTGGACTCACAAACATGTCACATCTGAAGAAGTTATTAAAAGATGACATTTTATCTGAACTAGCGTGTGATTTCTCACTAAACCAGCAGGAGTGAGGTGGCGTGGTCCTACAGGAGGGGCTCAGTGTGATGACGAGCAGCGATCACACACATCGCTCCCGCTGCGCTTCGTCATCACTCCACTGTTGCTAGGTTACAAGCACAACGTTTGCATCGTTACAGTGACTTTCTATGTGTTTTTGCTGAAAGAGAAACCTGCTCAGCGTTGAGGCTGAACACAGTCCTGATTATTCTGCAGCAGCTCCCACACAGAGGACGATTTCCTTCACGTGTCATCAGTCAGTTTTACCTGAGAAGCAGAACGAGGCCCAGGTGAGGAAACTGTCTGATGTCTTTGTGGACGCTGTGCTCCCTGAGAGGATGTGTTTGGCTTTGGGATTCTGTGTTTTGTGTTTTTGCTGAATCTCAGTGAGAAGATGCAGCTGATCTTTTCTGTCTGCTGATATAAACTGAGGCTCCGCCTCCCCCGGGAGGCCCCGCCTACCTGCCGTGCAGCGGGTGTCCGTGGAAAGTGGCCGAATGCGGCAGTGCCGTCTGTTTATGAAGCGGCGGCGGTGCGTACTGATGATGCGTCTCCGTCTGATAGGCCGATTGCTGCGTCACGCCGTGAGTGGTGCGTCTGCGCTGCAGAGCCCCTCCCCCTCCCCCTCCCCCTCCTCCTCCTCCTCCGACGACCCCGCCATCGTGACCTTTCACTCCCTCGTTGACCTTTGCATTGACCTTCCCGCTGACCTGGTTTTGGTGGGTGGAGCCTATCGTGTTGCGCAGATACCAGTCCCTCAGACCTGCCAATCACAGAGATAAACATTATTGTTATTGTTGTTGTTATTGTTGTTATTGTTGTTATTGTTATTGCTATTGCTATTGTTGTTATTGTTATTGTTGTTATTGTTATTGTTGTTATTGTTGTTGTTGTTATTGTTATTGCTATTGTTGTTATTGTTATTGTTGTTATTGTTATTGTTGTTATTGTTGTTGTTGTTATTGTTATTGCTATTGTTGTTATTGTTATTGTTGTTATTGTTATTGTTGTTATTGTTGTTGTTGTTATTGTTGTTGTTATTGTTGTTATTGTTATTGCTATTGTTGTTATTGTTATTGTTGTTATTGTTATTGTTATTGTTGTTATTGTTATTGTTGTTATTCTTATTGTTATTGTTATTGCTATTGTTGTTATTGTTATTGTTGTTATTGTTGTTGTTGTTATTGTTGTTGTTATTGTTGTTATTGTTATTGTTGTTATTGTTGTTGTTATTGTTGTTATTGTTATTGTTGTTATTGTTGTTGTTAATGTTATTGTTGTTATTGTTATTGTTGTTGTTATTGTTATTATCGTTATTGTTGTTATTGTTATTGTTGTTGTTATTGTTATTGTTGTTATTGTTATTGTTGTTTCAGGTTGCTGGTTACCTTCCAGGGCCAGGGCCTTGTGGAGGCTGCGGGTCGCCTCCTCCAGGTGAGCGTCCTGGGCCGGGAGGTGCTGGGGGGGGCGGGGGGGCAGCAGGTGGGGGTGGGGGTCCGGCTGGATGGCGGGGGGAGGGTGAGCAGAGAGAGAGGCATTATGGGTATCGAGGTAGGACTCGGCCTGGCTCTGTGGGACGGGGAGGAACGGGCCGCAGGATTTGGTTCGGGTCACTTTGACCCGCCGCTGGTCACCGGGGTGACCTCGGTAGGCGGGGGGGACGCCGGGGAGGGGAGGGGCGCTCTGCCCCGGGGGCTGATGGGAGGGATGGGAGGGGTAGCCGTTGTAGGGCAGGGGGTGCTGCGATGTGATTGGCTGTCTGGGGTTCAGCTGGGACTGTTGCCTCTGCAGCTGCATCTTCTGCTGTTTGCCCCAGACGTAGTCCAGCAGGACCTCGCTGTAGCCCCGCCCCCTTCCTCCCGCTCCTCCGCCTCCTCCTCCTCTTCCTGTCCCCCCTCCTCCTCCTCCTCGTCCTCCAGCTTCAGCGTGTCCGTTCATCATCCTGGTCTCGGAGGCCTTGCAGAGTCCGGCTGTGTTCGTTCCCCTGGAGGACGCCGTCCCGTTTACCCACAAGCCCCCCTGGCTCTGGCTCGGCCCCGCCTCCTCCTCTGACGAGGCGGTTCGGTCCAGGAGGCCGTCTGAGCTGTTGCTTCGTCGCGCCATGTGACCCCTGACCCCGCCCTCCCCCCCTCTGTCGCCGTGACCCCTGACCCCGCCCTCGCCTCCTGGTTCGCTGGGCCCGGAGGAGGAGGAGCTGTCGTGGGAGTGCGGCGGGGGAGGGGGGGGCTGCAGGGGGTGGGGAGGGGGGTGGGAGGCGGGCAGGGGGAGGAGCTTGTGGTTCTCCGGATGCTCGTTCCTGCGGGACAGAGGAGGAGGAGCCTAGTTACTGACTGTTTAATGGTTGCTATGGTAACGTGTGCAGCCTCCGCCCAGCAGGCCGGAAACATCGTCGCTGTCTGCGGCGCTCGGTGACATCACAGAGAGGACACCTGTGATTGGCTGGAGCCTCACCTGATGTGTGCTGTGATCGCTCCATTCCGAGATAAAAGGGGCGTGGCCGGAACGCTCCGGCCTTCCAGGTTGGAAACGCTGCGAGGGAGGGAACGACTGGGACTGACACACACACCCACACACACACACACACACACACACACACACACACACACACCCACACACACACACACACACACACACAGACACACACACACACACACACACACACACGTTCATGAAGGTAGGTAATGAAATATGTAGCTGA
>NC_043986.1:55000-60000 GCF_902150065.1 Myripristis murdjan
CTTTGCTGGGTCTTAAAAACAACAAAAAACCATGAACATGGAGGGCCTGTTCTGTTCTGTTCAATAACCACACACACACACACACACACACACACACACACACACACACACACACACACACAGAGGTGGAAAAATGTTTTCAGACACCCTGAAAATTTTACACAATCTCAAATATGATCATGAAATATTTGTGGAAAAATCTTTTTTGAGTTTCAAAAGGTGTGGCTGCATTAGACAGATACAAACAAATACAAATGATATTGTTTTGTTTATTGTTTGCAACCCTCACGTTAGCAGGAGGAAGATAAAGCCACAGAATCTTCTTCCAGTTCCTGGCTGTCCAGTTCTTGTGCTCCTGGGCCGACGACGCCGGGCTAGCCTCTGTCTCTCATTGATCAGGGGCTTCTTGATCGCCTTGTAGGACCTTAAGCCATGATCTAAAAGTCGGCCACGTGCAGTGCGGGTGGAACACTGGACACCAGTTTGGTTTGACCTCTGCTGCTGAAGCTCCTGTGATGTCATTCAGTGGTTTTGCCTGCACATGCGGATCAGGATGCGGTCATTTCTTGCTGAAGAAACCCTCGGACGCCCAGATCTTGGTTTGTCTTCCAAGCTGTTGGTTCGTCTGTATTTCTGCAGAGTGGATCCACCTGCTGAAGGACTGCATCTGCACTTCCTGGCTATCTGGCGGCAGCTGGACCCTTCCTGGCTGAGAATCTTTATCTTCAGGTGTTTCCTGTGTTCGGTTCCTTGTTTCAGATGTGCTGCTTTACAGACACGCAGCTCGGCACAGACGCACGGCCTGTCCCAAAACCTTTTTCCACCTCTGTATATTGATAATATATTGATCAGCAGGTGAACTGACCTGCGTCTCCCTGACATCTCATACGAGTCAGTCATGTTACCATGGAAACCAGCCTGATGGCTGTCAGTCAAACATCAGCCAAAAGATGCTGTTCCCACGGCAACAAAGCAGCTGTTTGCTGACCTCACCTGTGTCTGACCATGTTATTGTTTTGATTTACTGAATTTATTTGTCTCCATGGCAACACCATCAACGACGATGATAATGTCATGATGACGTCACTGACCGCCTCCTGCAGGCAGATGCGTCTCAGTTCGGCCAATCGCGTGCTGAGCAGCGCCTGCAGGCTCCGCCTCCTCTCCTGAAGCTCCGCCATGCGCTCCACCCGCTGCTTCCTGTCCGGACAGCTGACCGGGTCTGCACACACACACACACACACAAACACACACAAACACACACACACACACACACACACACAAACACACACACACACACACAAACACACACACACACACACACACACACACACACACACAGTCGTGTTTGTGTCACATTCCATTGACTTACATTCATTCCAGCCTTAAAATTAACGATGTTCGTTGCTTTTTGTCCTCATGAGGGACATGACTATAATACCTGGTACACACACACACACACACACACACACACACACACGTGTGTGTGTGTGTGTGTGTGTATGCGTGTGTGTGTGTGTGTGAAACCTGATGTTTCCTCACCAGGCACTGAGATGAGTTGACCTTTGACCTCCATGGCCTGGGTTTCCCATGTGACTCCGCCTCCTTCGTCCTCGCTGCTCGCCCCTTGCTGTTGGCCCCACACACACTCTCTCACCTGCAGACACACAGCAGCCAGCCAATCAGAATGCTTTAGTGAAGGTTTTCAGAAACATGCAAACTGTTCCGCGCTCCTTTAAAACACACCAGATTTTAGATAGATTAATTATTTTTAAGGTTTTTATATTTTGTAATTTTATTTTATTTCTATGTTTTTATTTAAACTGAATTTATATTTTAAGAGATTAATTGCTTTAGTAGTTTAAATGCTTGCTAGTGGCTTTCTTAATTAGTTATTTTAATTTAGATACAGAATTTTAATGTATTTATACAAACAAATAAATTCAGTAAGCAAATGTATATTTGATTTTTATTTTTATGTTCCCAGGCCAGCCAGGAGACACAGTCCCCCCAGTGTGTCCTGGGTCTGCCCTGGGTTCTCCATCCAGGTGGTCATGCCTAACCCTAACCCTAACCAGGAGGTGACCAGGAGGCGTCCTGACTAGATGCCCAAACCACCTCAGCTGGCTCCTTTCAATGTGGAGGAGCAGCGGCTTTACTCCGAGCTCCTCCTCCCCTTAAGGGTGCGCCCGGCCACCCTGCGGAGGAAACCCATTTCTGCTGCTTGTATCTGCGATCTCATTCGTTTGGTCACTACCCAGAGCTTGTGACCATAGGTGAGGGTTGGAACAAAGATCAAGCAGTAAATCAAAAGCTTCACGTTCGCAGAGCTGCTGCCGTCGCCCAACCCACCTGCCGGCCTCCCGCTCCACTCTGCCCTCACTGTCAAAAAGGCCTGAGATACTTGGCAGTAGCTCATAAAGCTTGGAGGGGGCAAACTGCCATTTTCCAGCAGAGAACCATGGCCTCGGACTCAGAGATGGTGATCCTCATCCCGACTGAAGAGACGTGTCAGCCATGACAGTCTAACAACATCCAGAGCCTTCAGCACTTCAGGGCGGATCTCGTCTACTCCCAGCCCCTTGCCACTGTGGTGGTTTCCAACCCTGCCTCCTCTGCACAGAGCGTGTCAGTTGGTTTAGGAGCTCCTCCAACTGTTCCTTCCACTTCCTGACCACATCCTCAGGTGAGGTCAGGACCTCCCCATCCCTGTTAACCTCCTATTATGTTTGGGGTCAATTTGACCCCAGCCAATGTTTAAGGTCTCTAAATAAATGATTAACGTCATTTTTTTTGCTTCATATTTAATGAGTGTTCCTAATGTAATGGGCACTACCGGGAAAAGATGAAATTGACATGATGATATGTTTTCAGTGTCCTTTACACACTTTGTAACGCATTGGTTATAAATAATATAAAGCCATTAAAACACCAAAAATTAATATTTATTTCCAGTTTTAGGTCAATCAGTGAGATTTTATGGTGATTTGCATATTTTTCCATAATCATGTAATAGGAATACTGGATGTATAAATGGGGGTGGTGGGGAGTTATGTTTTATTTAAAGGGCTATTTAGGTAATCAACAAAGAAACATAAAGTACTTGACACATAAACTTTGATAACAATTTTAGTTATAAGAATTTTGTGGAAGTTTAAACTGCAGGGGTCAAATTGACCCCAAACATAAAAGATGTTCAAAAATGTGAACATAACAGGAGGGTTAAGACCTGCCTGAGGCCCTGCCTGGCCCTCCTGAGTCACCTGATGGTTTGCCAGAATCTCTTTGAGGCCAATCGAAAGTCCCTTTCCACGGCCTCCCCGAACTCCTCACACACCTGAGTTTTTGCTTCCATGACTGCTGTCACTGCAGCCCTTTTGGCCTGCCAGTACCTCTGACCCAATGCCGACGTCCCCCATGCCCGGTGATGGACAGGCACTGATGACCGTCTGACCACAGCTCAAAGCCGCTGCTTCAAAAATGGAGGTTTTGAACAGGTTCCTTCTCGAGTCCATGTTTCCAACCTCCCTCAGAAAGAGGGAAAAGCTCCTCTGGAGAGTTAAAGACCCTCTGGACAGAGCTCTCAGGCAGACGTTCCCAGTTCACCCTCACTACCTACTTGGGTTTACCAGGTCTGTCCAGCAGTCTCCCCCACCATCTGATCCAACTCACCACCAGGTGGTGATTGGTTGACAGCTCTGCCCCTCTCTTCACCTGAGTGGCTAAAGCATACAGCAACAGGTCTGCTGAAACAACAAGTTGATCATTGGCCTAAGGAGCTCTGGTTGCAGGTACACTCGTGAGCCTCCTTATGCTCGAACATGGTGTTCATTATGGACAGTCCATGGCTCACACAGAAGTTCAACAAAAAGCACGGCTCAGGTTCAGATCAGGCAGGCCGTTCAACCCCCTCCAAGTTTCCCCATCGTTGCCCACGTGGGCATTGAAGTGGCCCAGTAGAACCACACATGGCGCCTTCGCTAGGACATTTCCCAGTGTTTCTAGGATGGTTGGGTGCTCCGAGCTGCCATTCGGCATGACACAACAGTCAGAGAATTTCCCCAGCCTACCTGAAGGCACAGGAAGGCGACCCTCTCATCAACCAGGACAAACAAACCAACACAGAGGTGCTCAGTCGGGGGCTAACGAGTAACCCCACTCCTGCCCATCACTTCTCACCTTGGGCAAGTCCACAAAAGGAGAGAGTCCAACCCTGATCCAGGAGTTTGGTTCCAGAGCCATGGCTGTGCATATAAGTGAGCCTGTCTATATCAGTACTCAGTATCTCTCCAGCTATCACACAAGCTCCGGCTCCTTCCCCCCTCAGAGAGGTGACATTCCACGTTCCAAAAGTGAGTTTCTACACTGTCGGTCCGGTCTGCCGGGGCCTCCGGGCCAACCTGCCACCCTGTGGCATCGCACCCAGTCCCTACTACTCCTCTCACAGGTAGTGGGCCCACAGGAGATTAAAGACTTCCTGACAGACCGCATTCAGAGGGTTAGAGTGGGCCCTCGGATCACAGTGTGGTGCAAAGACAACAACTTGCTCCTCGATACAGCCAAGACCAAGGAGCTTATTGTGGACTTCAGAAAGAACAAACAAGACATTCAGCCACTCCACATTAACGGGGTCTGTGTGGAGAGGGTCCCTGAATTCTGTTTCCTGGGGGTTCACATGACGGAGAACCTGACCTGGGGTGCAAACACCACCGGGTTGGTGAAGAAAGCCCAGCAGAGACTTTACTTCTTGAGGATCCTGAGGAAAAACAACATCCCTCAAAAACTGCTGGTGGTGGAGCATCTCTTACCCTGACCCTAACACCTACTGCCTCTGTGGGACTCAAGCTGCACAGCGGCACAGGGGAAGGAGCTCCAGAGGGTCACTAAGGCCGGCTGCCCCCTCCCCTCTCTGGAAGACCTGCACAGCTCACGCTGCCTCAACCAGGCAGTGAACACGTCTCGCGCTGTGTGAGTGTTTGAACTGCAGCCGTCAGGCCGAC
>NC_043986.1:67500-75000 GCF_902150065.1 Myripristis murdjan
TACTCTTCGGCTCGACAGCCAATCAGAACACACGTCTGACATGTGCAACGTGACACATTCAATAATATGATAAAATCTAATCTAATCCAGTTTAATCTGACATGATAGATGATGTCATGGCCGCCGCCTCCTCGTCTCTTTATTGATGAGAACAAACTGATCACGCTGCATGGTATGGTTACCATGGTAACCCTCAAGAGCACGCCGTCACTTTAAAAAAATTCAGCTGTTATCACAGCAACAAACCTGCATGTCTGAACCTGAGGCACACACACACACACACACACACACACACACACACACACACACACACACACACACACACACAGCAGCTGTTCCTGCATGACACCAGGTCAGCAGTGTGTCAGCCAATAGGAAGAGCCGCTGAGGAAACAGGAGCCATGTGTTTCCTGCTCGTCTTCCAGGTGTGTTTACCTTCACCACCAGTGCCAACCACAGTTATCTGATGTCCGGGTTGCCATGGAAACCAGACAGATGTTTCTTTATCAGGTGATCACCATGTTGCTGTCAGCTGTTCTGAGAAACACTGAGAACCAAACTCTGCACCGTCCACTCTGAGCCACGGAGCCAAGCCCCGCCCACCCGGCACCAAGCCCCACCCCATGCCTGCACCAAGCCCCACCCCTCAGACTGACAACTGATGACTCTATACTAATGTTAGTTTCTTAGCCTAGCGTAGCTCCAGTACTTTAGCCTAGCTTAGCCTAGCATAGCTCCAGTACATTAGCTTAGGTTAGCCTAGTGTAGCTCCTGTAAGTAAGTAAGTAAGTAAATTTTATTTATAGAGCACTTTTCCTAGATACAATCACAAAGAGCTGTACAGCATAGACAAAAATGCAATAAAATAGAGATATTAGACAACAGCACAAAGACAGACAACAACACAACAGCAAGTAACCTCACAGAGGCCCCAGAGACATCAGCAGTGAAAAGCCTGTCTAAAAAGATAGGTTTTAAGTTCTCTCTTAAAACCTTCAGTGGACTCTGTGCAGCGTAAAGTCACTGGGAGTGCATTCCAGAGGCGAGGGGCACTGGCCTGAAAAGACCGATCACCTCGTGTTTTAAATTTGGTGCGGGGGATCATCAAGAGTCTCTGGTCTGATGACCTTAGGGAACGTGAGGGAGAGCAGGGTCTCAGTAACTCAGTTATGTACAAAGGAGCTTGATCATGGAGGGCTCTGAAAGTAAGAACTAAAATCTTAAAATGAATCCTAAAAGTAACTGGTAACCAGTGTAAAGAATATAAAATTGGGGTGATATGATCCCTTTTTCTAGATCCAGTTATGAGCCTTGCTGCTGCGTTCTGCACAGTCTGAAGGCGATTTACAGCCTTTTTGTCAAAACACATAAAAAAAGTGTTGCAATAATCAATACGAGATGAAACAAAGGCATGAATTATCATCTCCATTTCAGGTTTTGAGATCATGGACCTCAGTTTAGCAATATTCCGCAAGTGATAAAAGCAGTTTTTCACCAGCTGTTTACAGTGGTGGTCCAAAGACATGTCCTTGTCAAGCACAACTCCTAAATTACGTAGGCTAGGTTGGACAGAGAGACCTAATTGACCTATGTGCTGCTTTATGAGGGGAATGGCAGTGTACTTTAGCTTAGCTTAGCCTAGCGTAGCTCCAGTACATTAGCTTAGCTTAGCCTAGCGTAGCTCCTGTACTTTAGCTTAGCTTAGCACAGCTCCAGAGTGGCAGAGAAGGGAGACAGTTCACTACTTCCTGTTTACCCCACTGCAACAACATCAGAGCTGCATGAGGAGCAGGTGGGAGGGGCTTGGAGGGGCTGGACATCAGGGGGAGGGGCTGAACCTCAGGGGGAGGGGCTGAACATCAGGTGGGAGGGGCTTGGAGGGGCTGGACTTCAGGGGAAGGGGCCAGAGCCCGTCTACGACGAGCCTCTCCACTCTCCATTAACCCCCATTGTATCGAACTTGGTTGCAGTTCCACCGTAATTCCACTGGGGGTGATCGTGGGCGAGTGCAGAATGAATGGGGCTCTATGGAGCTAAACGGCTAAATCTGTCTCTTACTCCTGTTTATGGTTGAAAAATCGCAAATCCTGTTGTAGTTTCTGAAAGTTCAATATGGATTATAGGTTAAAAGTGAAATTAGCGAGAACTTCTATCCTTTCAGTTTCCTACAGTTTGGGCTGTTGTTGGCCATAACACGCTAGCATTTGCTAATGAATGCTGATTGGTCAGTGACGGACTTGCGGCTGTTTACGACGAGGGATCCCACCTGATGGCACCTGAAGACCAAGAGAAACATGAAACCCCACTCTTAAGGAGGACTTTTCCATCAGAGTTGCTATTTGTGTACAGAGAATGTCTAATACAGCACAGACGGGCTCTCTGAGTGTCTCCGTCTGCTCTCCGGAGACGGGCTCTGGAAATCACCGTAAAGCACCACCTCTCAATGTGTGACGTCATCACACTTTTTAGAACATATAGGTGAACTTAAACAATCCAATATTCAGCTGAGTGTATTTTTTTAGCCCCAACTTTTGAAAACAGGATTCAAATTACTTGACAAAAAATTATTTCCAGAGAAAAGTGGATTTTTAGGGGTGTGTCCCCATAGACTCCCATTCATTCTGCACTCGCCCGCCAGCGCCCTCACATGGACAGAGACGTGTTTCCGAGACCCGGAAGTCAGACGGGAGTGGCACTTCTCCCCATATTAGAGATTCTCTGAAGGGGCTGAACCACAGGGGGCGGGGCTGAACCTCAGGGGGAGGGGCTTGGGAGGGACTGAACCTCAAGGGGAGGGGCTTAGGAGGGGCTGAACCTCAGGTGGGAGGGGCTTGGAGGGGCTGGCCCACAAGGGGAGGGGCTTGGGGGTTTTGAACCCAGCAGCTGTGCAGCTTGTCGTTTCCTCGGCGGGTCTTGGAATGTAACAGAAAGCCAGCGTGCAGAGGTCAGAGGTCAGAGGTCAGAGGTCACGAGCGGCGGGTCCTCCTCCACCTTCAGCGGCGTGACGACCACGGCCACAGACGGGAGGAGAAACGTGTTACAGCGCCACCATGTGACCACTCCTCACTCACTGCAGCTGTTAGAAAACTGGGAAAAGGGAATTCTGCCCCAAAAGTGGAATGTTCCTGTGTGTGTGTGTGTGTGTGTGTGTGTGTGTGTGTGTGCGTGCGTGCGCGCGCGTGCGGGCGTGCGTGCGTGCGTGCGTGCGTGCGTGTGTGTGTGTGTCTGAGTGTGGGACATGATCTGCAGCAGACTGTGTGGAACACAACATGTTCCTCACACAGAACAGATCTCAGGTCAGTTCACCACACAGAGCAGAACACACTCAGCAACCCTAACCCAGATTATAACCCCAGATTATGACATCTGGATTATAACAGAGTTAAATAACGCTGATATTGTCTATCAATACAAAACATCAAACTCTCTCTCTCTCTCTCCCTTACACACACACACACATGCTCACACACTCACTCACACACACACACACACACACACACACACACACACACACTCACACACTCACACACACACACACACAACAAATGGTGTTTCCTCTACGATTCACACTCTCTGTAGGAGATCTCACTCTGTTGTTTTTGGCACCCAGACACACACACACACACACACACACACACACACACACACACACACACAGACACACACACAGACACACACACACACACACACACACACACACACACACACACACACACACAGACACACACACACACACACACAGACACACACACAGACACACACACACACACACACACACACACACACACACACACACACACACACAGACACACACACACACACACACACACACACACACACACACACACACACACACACACACACACACACACACACACACACACACACACACTCCATTGTGCTCCTGCAGTAACCGGCTGCTTTAACTTTCATCACAACAGCAGAAAAAACTTGGAGCAGAGAAAAGACGCGCGTCACGGTCCCTGAACACAACACGGTCCCTGAACACAACACGGTCCGTGAACACATCAGCAAGATAACAGAACACAAGTTTAATGTTCCTGCGACAACGAACAACAGGAACATCCGATCCATGTCGGTACCAGCGGAGAACCTTTAAACTTTACCGACAGTCAGCTGAGAGCTGCAGAACACAGAACACAGAACACACAACACACAACACAGAACACACAACACACAACACAGAACACACAACACACAACACAGAACACACAACACACAACACAGAACACAGAACACACAACACAGAACACACAACACACAACACAGAACACACAACACACAACACAGAACACACAACACACAACACAGAACACAGAACACACAACACAGAACACACAACACACAACACACAACACAGAACCAACCTCCAGAACAAACAGAACCAACCTCCGGGCTCCGGGCTCCGGGCTCCGGGCTCCGGGCTCCGGGCTCCGGGCTCCGGGCTCCGGGCTCGGGCGGCTCAGGGACCCGGGGCGGCAGCGGGGATCCTCGGCGGCTTCCTCGCGTCTCTCCGGGAAAAGTTGATCAGATCCGGTCGCAGCGTCGCGAGTCTCCGCGTCCACATCAACACCGCTCCGCCAGATCACTGCGCACGGCGCGGCGTCAACGTCAGCACGTCGGCACGCACAGCACTTCCGCTCAGGCATTTCACAATAAGACGAAGTGTAAAAACAGCGGTCACTCAGCGTGTCCGAGCCAGTGCGGATCGGGCCGCGTACTTTTGTCCGAACCCGACCCGAACCCGAGCCGAACCCGACCCGAACCCGAGCCGAACCCGACCCGAACCCGAGCCGAACCAGAGCCGAACCCCAGATTTTACTCGTTCACCTGAAATATTCAACGTGTGGCCTTCAGTGTCGTCACGTAAACTCCAGCACTGTACAGGAAGTTGCCCAGAACAGACAGCAGGTCCCTCATTTTTCACTAAAATGATGTGACTGAACCCGAACCCACCCTCTAATCACACACACACACACACACACACACACACACACACACACACACACACACACACACACAACACACACACACACACACACACACACACACACTGAGCCTGGCAGACAGAAGATGCTGTAGATCCAGAGACACCACAGATGATATGAATCCTGTCAGGATCTCAGCTCAGGTCAGTTCAAAGGAGCGTTCTCCACGTTCTCCACGTTCTCCACGTTCTCCACGTTCTCCACGTTCTCCACGTTCTCCACGTTCTCACCGTTCTCAACGTTCTCCATGTTCTCCACGTTCTCCACGTTCTCTATGTTCTCCACGTTCTCCACGTTCTCAACGTTCTCCATGTACTCCACGTTCTCCGCGTTCTCCGCGTTCTCCACGTTCTCCACGTTCTCACCGTTCTCCACATTCTCCACGTTCTCCATGTTCTCCGCGTTCTCCGCGTTCTCCACGTTCTCCACGTTCTCCACGTTCTCCATGTTCTCCACGTTCTCCAAGTTCTCCACGTTCTCCATGTTCACCACATTCTCACCGTTCTCCACATTCTCCAAGTTCTCCACGTTCTCCATGTTCTCCGCGTTCTCCACGTTCTCCACGTTCTCCACGTTCTCCACGTTCTCCACGTTATCCACGTTCTCCATGTTGTCCACGTTCTCAACGTTCTCCATCTTCTCCACATTCTCCACGTTCTCAGTGCGTCTTGAGATCTGGTCTCTCAGGCCACAGTCAGAGTCCTGGGAGGCTTTTGTCCACATGGCATCAGAGGTGGAAACAGACAGGTGACCCGGGACGGCCTGAAGCCCCGCCCACTCGCTGTGACTCTCAGATCCAGGTGAAGAGCGGCTGCCTCATGGAGACTGTGTGCCTGCAGGGGGCGCTGCGTGACACACCAGCTCCTCTGAACACCACATGCAGGACCTCTGGACGTCTGATCCCAGAGAGCACAGAGACACTGCAGGTGGACCACAGAGACACTGCAGGTGGACCACAGAGACACTGCAGGTGGACCAGAGACACTGCAGGTGGACCACAGAGACACTGCAGGTGGACCACAGAGACACTGCAGGTGGACCAGAGACACTGCAGGTGGACCAGAGACACTGCAGGTGGACAAGAGACGCTGCAGGTGGACCACAGAGACACTGCAGGTGGACCAGAGACACTGCAGGTGGACCACAGAGACACGGCAGGTGGACCACAGAGACACTGCAGGTGGACCACAGAGACACTGCAGGTGGACCAGAGACACTGCAGGTGGACCAGAGACACTGCAGGTGGACCACAGAGACACTGCAGGTGGACCAGAGACACTGCAGGTGGACCACAGAGACACTGCAGGTGGACCAGAGAGACACTGCAGGTGGACCAGAGACACTGCAGGTGGACCACAGAGACACGGCAGGTGGACCACAGAGACACGGCAGGTGGACCACAGAGACACTGCAGGTGGACCAGAGACACTGCAGGTGGACCAGAGACACTGCAGGTGGACCACAGAGACACTGCAGGTGGACCACAGAGACACTGCAGGTGGACCACAGAGACACGGCAGGTGGACCACAGAGACACTGCAGGTGGACCACAGAGACACGGCAGGTGGACCACAGAGACGCTGCAGGTGGACCTGAGACACTGCAGGTGGACCTGTGGTCCACATGAGCGGAGGACCCGACCCTCAGCCACTGGAATAATCCACTCACCTGAGCTGACGGGGCGGGGGGAGCCGGGACACCTGCTGCTGCTGGTACACACACACACACACACCTGCTGGTACACTCACACACACACACACCTGCTGGTACACACACACACACCTGCTGGTACACTCACACACACACACACCTGCTGGTACACACACACACACCTGCTGGTACACTCACACACACACACACACACACACACACACACCTGCTGGTACACACACACACACCTGCTGGTACACACACACACCTACTGGTACACACACACACACACACACACACCTGCTGGTACACACACACACACCTGCTGGTACACACACACACACACCTGCTGGTACACACACACACACACCTACTGGTACACACACACACAAACACCTGCTGGTACACACACACACCTGCTGGTACACACACACACACACACACACACACCTGCTGTCACACACCTGCTGGTACACACACACACACACCTGCTGGTACACACACACACACCTGCTGGTACAAACATACAAACACACACACACACACACACACACACACACATCCGCTGGTACACACACACACACCTGCTGGTACACACACACAAACACACACACTGGTACACACACACACACCTGCTGGTACACACACACAAACACACACACTGGTACACACACACACACACCTGCTGGTACACACACACAAACACACACACTGGTACACACACACACACCTGCTGGTACACACACACACACACACACACACGCTGGTACACACACACACACACACACACGCTGGTACACACACACACACACACCTGCTGGTACACACACACAAACACACA
>NC_043986.1:77500-80000 GCF_902150065.1 Myripristis murdjan
TGTGTGTGTGTGTGTGTGTGTGTGTGTGTGTGTGTGTGTGTGTGTGTGTGTGTGTGTGTGTGTGTGTGTGTGGTTGGGACTAAATTAGACAGCTTTAGTCAGCAGGAGCCAATAAACATCTGAGCCTCGCCTTTAATTCACAAACACACAGAACACTGATTACAGAGAGCCAGCTCCACTGGGTGTGTGTGTGTGTGTGTGTGTGTGTGTGTGTGAATGTGTGTGTGTGTGAATGTGTGTGTGTATGTGTGTGTGTGAATGTGTGTGTGTGTGTGTGAGAGAGAGAGAGAGAGAGAATTCCTGGAAGAGCAGAGGAGATGGTCAGAGCTCTGCTGGACTTCCCTCTATTCAATACACACACACACACACACACACACACACACACACACACACACACACACACACACACACACACACACACACAGTTGAACTGTAACAGAGTTCAACAGGAACAGAGTTGGTAGTTTGATTTCTGTCTGATGAAACTGAGTGCTGAAACACCCGGCTCTGAGTGTGTGTGTGCGTGTGTGTGTGAGTGTGTGTGTGTGTGTGTGTGTGTGTGTGTGTGTGGTAACAGATGGCACAAACCAAATGGTTCCCAGACAGTGTTCACCGTGTGGTTTGTTGATGTGTCTCAGCAGGACTGACCTCAGATCTGTTTTTACTTCCATGTTTTCAGTGTTAAAGCTCCGTCCTGGTTCTCCTGCAGGTTCCAGAAGGTTCCTCTGCATGTCCAGAGGTTCCTCTCCTTCACGTTCCTCTGCTCTCCTCCCAGAGCGAGCAGTGGGCTTTCAGAGCTGCCACATCACTCCTCCTCCCTTTCCTCCATTCATTCCACTACGATATGAACATGAACTTTCAGAGCCTTCACACTTTCAGCCCAATAAAGTCCTTGTCGCGGGGTTCTACTTCAACTTCTTCACAAAAAATGGGAAAACACAGGGGTAGTCGAAAAATATCTGGTTGGTGTGGTTTATTTGCCGGCCTCCCAAGGTGCAAACAGTGATATTTACAAAAAGATGAAAAAAAAACAAGCAGAAGGGAAAAAAAAATATTTCTTACAAAATTCAGAAATGACACAAAAAGAGTTCTTCAATAACTCAACGACTTTTTCCCAAAGACACAAATTCCAGCACACAGTCTGGAAGGCTGACCAGATGTTACCCTCTCTGTAACCAAGACAAGACTGACTGACCCATCCAGGGCCGAAGCAGCCCCCTTTAAACCAGTTGCCCCTCCCACTAGGCTCGGTATACACATAAAAAACCCATAATCAGCATATTTTTAACCACAAACACATGTATAGCTTCCAAAACTCCAAATATAAATAGCACAAAAATATTGTGTATTTTCATAAGTGTTCCCCCTTTAACCATCACAAATTATTCACAACAAAACTAATTTTACAAACGGAAAACATAATAACGCAGGTCACATGATCATGAAACCGCGGGACAACAGACTATTTAACGGAGCAGTAGGTTACGCCTCTGTCTGGCCAACCAAACTCAGACAGCGGGAGACAGCCGGATGAATACACAACGCACTTCCACATGGTCAGTGATACTTGACGGTGTGAATGTATGCTTAAACAAAGGTAGAACTACCAAGTGTGCACCCCTTGGCCGCGCTACAGAAACGGAGAAGGAAAGGGGGATGGCTATCGGACATTTGAATTACTTATCATCGGGGAAGATGGGGAAAGTGAGCACGGCTATGAATGGGAGTGTGTGTGTGCGTATGTGTGTGCGTATGTGTGGTATGTGTGCGCACACTGCCCACAGTCAGTGACGGAGCCGCTCCATCACAGTCCTCCACATGAGTTTTCCTAAAGGCAGCAGCACTGTTGGCTTTTCAGGACTTTTTCACACTGAAACGCTCCCTCCTCCTCCTCCTCCTCCTCCTCCTCCTCCTCCTCCTCCTCCTCCTCCTCCGGCCAATCATCAGCTGTGTGTTTGTTTTCTCTGAGACTGCTGCCCCCTCCTGGTGACATGAGATATTGCTGCATGCTGCTGAGGGCCATGATGTGTTCAGGGACATCAGACCGTCTGCTGTCACTGAGCTCAGTTTGTCTGATGTTGTGTCTGTCTGTCTGTCTGTCTGTCTGTCTGTCTGTCTGTCTGTCTGTCTGCCTGTCTGTCTGTCTGTGACCTGATGATGTCACGGTGGGGAACGTCAGCGCTCCTCTGCAGCCCCAGAGAGCCGGCAGGTAAAGGGTTCAACAGTCTCTCACAGTTTCTGCAGCCAAACAGCTTCAACCTGAGGGGCCCCTGGAGGCAGCAGCTAGCATCAGCAGCAGCTAGCATCAGCAGCAGCTAGCATCAGCAGCAGCTAGCATCAGCAGCAGCTAGCATCAGCAGCAGCTAGCATCAGCAGCAGCTAGCCTTAGCAGCAGCTAGCATCAGCAGCAGCTAGCCTTAGCAGCAGCTAGCATCAGCAGCAGCTAGCATCAGCAGCAGCTAGCATCAGCAGCAGCTAGCATCAGCAGCAGCTAGCATCA
>NC_043986.1:85000-172500 GCF_902150065.1 Myripristis murdjan
TGGTTATTAAATAACTGCAGTTCTCTGTTCAGCTCCGCCTCGTTTTCATTCACATTTTGTTTTTGTTTTTGTTTTCAGTTTCATTTCATTTCATTTCATTTCATTCGTCCAGATGAAACAACCAGAGTCACCAAATAACCTTCAAACAAACAGCAGCAGGTCTGCTCCAACACGTTGCTCAAAGGCACTTCAGAGCAGAACCGACATCTTCATGAACAGAACGTTCTCTGAAGAACCAACAACATTTACCACCGTTCTGACTCTTCATTTAGACACACACACACACACACACACACACACACACACACACACACACACGCAGCATGTCTGCCACTGAAGACATTTTGAACGACCACATTCATCAAAGCGTCTCTTCTGTGAAACTATTCTGTGAAAGTGTCTAACTAAAATAAAAAATCAGTTGCTAACTAACCAAACTATTGAACCACTACCATCAACCTGCCCCCGGGAGGCGCTGCCGAGCCGCTGCAGCAGCCAACAACATTTACAGAAAGTCTTTCATCACAAATGCAGTAACTGAGCCGCACTGGAACCTCCTCACTGCGCTCTGCACTGTGTGTGAGCCGGGCTTTTATTGTGATGGGTTCATTTCCACATCTGTGGACAATAAAGACGATCTTAAGATAAGATAAGATAAGATAAGATAAGATAAGATAAGATAAGATAAGGTAAGATAAGATAAGATAAGATAAGCCTTCATCAGTCCCACCACAGGGAGGTTCACAGCTGCAGCAGCAACAATAACTAAAGACAGAAGAAATATAGAAAGAAGGAGAAATAAATAAGACACAGAATAAAGAATAACTGAATGCTGCATGATCAGTGCTGCACAGGTCATGTGTGTGTGTGTGTGTGTGTGTGTGTGTGTGTGTGTGTGTGTGTGTGTGTGCAGATGCTCTCCTGGCAGCAGCTCGGACTGCAAAGGAAGGAGCTGTGATGTGACTCCTCCTCGAGCCTCAGGAGGAGCAGTGTGAGGCTGGAGGAGGAGGAGGAGGAGGAGGAGGAGGAGGAGGAGGAGGAGGAGGAGGAGGAGGAGAAGGAGCAGTGTGAGGCTGGAGGAGGAGGAGGAGGAGGAGGAGGAGCAGTGTGAGGCTGGAGGAGGAGGAGGAGGAGGAGGAGGAGCAGTGTGAGGCTGGAGGAGGAGGAGGAGGAGGAGGAGGAGCAGTGTGAGGCTGGAGGAGCTCTGCAGGGGGTCACAGTGCTGAGCCTGGCCTGGGAGTTCTGCTCCATCAGGGATGTCAGCTTGGCCTTCATCCTCCTTGGCTGAGGCCACTACAGGAGCTCAGCCTCCTCCGCAGGTGCAGCCTCCTCCGCAGGTGCAGCCTCCTCCACAGGTGCAGCCTCCTCCGCAGGTGCAGCCTGCTCAGCAGGTGCAGCCTCCTCAGCAGGTGTAGCCTCCTCAGCAGGTGCAGCCTCCTCAGCAGGTGCAGCCTCCTCCGCAGGTGCAGCCTGCTCAGCAGGTGTAGCCTCCTCAGCAGGTGTAGCCTGCTCAGCAGGTGTAGCCTCCTCAGCAGGTGTAGCCTCCTCCGCAGGTGCAGCCTCCTCCGCAGGTGTAGCCTCCTCAGCAGGTGCAGCCTCCTCAGCAGGTGCAGCCTCCTCCGCAGGTGCAGCCTCCTCAGCAGGTGCAGCCTCCTCAGCAGGTGCAGCCTCCTCAGCAGGTGCAGCCTCCTCAGCAGGTGCAGCCTCCTCAGCAGGTGTAGCCTCCTCCGCAGGTGCAGCCTCCTCAGCAGGTGTAGCCTCCTCAGCAGGTGCAGCCTCCTCAGCAGGTGCAGCCTCCTCCGCAGGTGCAGCCTCCTCAGCAGGTGCAGCCTCCTCAGCAGGTGCAGCCTGCTCCGCAGGTGCAGCCTCCTCAGCAGGTGCAGCCTCCTCAGCAGGTGCAGCCTCCTCAGCAGGTGCAGCCTCCTCAGCAGGTGCAGCCTGCTCTGGACTTTCTGTAAAGGGACATCGTATCGTCTGTCCGCTCCAGGGTATTGTTCAGGTGAGCACCCAGGTACCTGTAAGATGTCACTATCTCAGTGTCCGTTCCCCAGATGTTCACAGGTGTCTGGGGGGAGGGGGAGGGGGGTTCCTGCACCTTCAGCTCCTCAGTCTTCCATGTGTTGATCTGGAGGCAGTTCTGCCGGCACCAATCCACAAAACCCAGTGTCAGCTCTGTGTTCAGCTGTCGTCACCACGAGCGATGAGACCAACAAACGCAGAGTCATCAGAGAACCTGTGCAGGTGACAGGTGAGCTTTGGGAGGAGCCTGCAGTATGGAGGGTGAACATGAACGGGACCAGGACTGTTCCCTGTGGGGCCCCTGAACTGCAGATGCCATGTCCCACACACAGCCCTGAGACCTCACATACATACATACATACATACATACATATATAAAATACATACATACATACATACATACATACATACATACATACATTACATACATACATACATACATACATCATACATACATGCATACATACATTACATACATATATAACATACATACATACATACATAACATACATACATAACATATATACATACATGCATACATACATACATACATACATATATAACATACATAGATACATAGTTAAATGTGAAGTCTTCAGGCCTGTGTGAGTCGTGTGTCTGTGTGGTAACGGTCGCACAGACCTGATCGATCCATCGTCACGTTCTCTGATGATCAGCTTTAATATCTGTGCGATTGACCTGCGCTGACACGGCACGTCCATGTTCTTTTAGAACAGAGAGACGACAACACTCTTGAGATAAACACAAAGAAACAGAGGAGGTTCTCTTTTGTTCCACCTCCTTCAAAGCTCCTGCTGTCATTCATCATGAAAACCTCATGCAGGTATTTTCTATAATACTGTCTGTGGAAGACCAGCTTGTTTTCTCCGTGGTCTCAGGTCTTCTGGTTCTACTGAACAAATTCTGCTCTTATTATTTTTTACCTCTGTGGTTCTGAGTGTTCTGTGGCGTCGTGATGCCACGTGGTCACAAGAGTCTGACCTCATCATTAAAATCTGAACGGCTTCACCAAAACAGAACCATGAACCAGCAGCAGAACATCATCCTGAGGCTCTGTGACCCGGCCGAGTTCTCAGCAGCTGCCATCGAACCACAGGGTTCCCCCCCCTAACAGAGATACAGGGTTCCCCCTCTAACAGAGATACAGGGTCCCCCCCCCCTAACAGAGATACAGGGTTCCCCCCCCTAACAGAGATACAGGGTTCCCCCTCTAACAGAGATACAGGGTTCCCCCTCTAACAGAGATACAGGGTTCCCCCCAACAGAGATACGGGGTTCCCCCCTCTAACATAGATACAGGGTTCCCCCAAACAGAGATACAGGGTTCCCCCCAACAGAGATACAGGGTTCCCCCTATAACAGAGATACAGAGTTCCCCCCAACAGAGATACAGGGTTCCCCCTCTAACAGAGATATAGGGTTCCCCCCAACAGAGATACAGGGTTCCCCCCAACAGAGATACAGGGTTCCCCCTCTAACAGAGATACAGGGTTCCCCCCAACAGAGATACAGGGTTCCCCCTCTAACAGAGATACAGGGTTCCCCCTCTAACAGAGATATAGGGTTCCCCCCAACAGAGATACAGGGTTCCCCCTCTAACAGAGATACAGGGTTCCCCCCAACAGAGATACAGGGTTCCCCCTCTAACAGAGATACAGGGTTCCCCCTCTAACAAAGATACAGGGTTCCCCCCAACAGAGATACAGGGTTCCCCCTCTAACAGAGATACAGGGTTCCCCCCAACAGAGATACAGGGTTCCCCCTCTAACAGAGATACAGGGTTCCCCTCAACAGAGATACAGGGTTCCCCCTCTAACAGAGATACAGGGTTCCCCTCAACAGAGATACAGGGTTCCCCCTCTAACAGAGATACAGGGTTCCCCCTCTAACAGAGATACAGGGTTCCCCCCAACAGAGATACAGGGTTCCCCCTCTAACAGAGATACAGGGTTCCCCCCTCTAACAGAGATACAGGGTTCCCCCTCTAACAGAGATACAGGGTTCCCCCTCTAACAGAGATACAGGGTTCCCCTCTAACAGAGATACAGGGTTCCCCCTCTAACAGAGATACAGGGTTCCCCCTCTAACAGAGATACAGGGTTCCCCCCAACAGAGATACAGGGTTCCCCCTCTAACAGAGATACAGGGTTCCCCTCAACAGAGATACAGGGTTCCCCCTCTAACAGAGATACAGGGTTCCCCTCAACAGAGATACAGGGTTCCCCCTCTAACAGAGATACAGGGTTCCCCCTCTAACAGAGATACAGGGTTCCCCCCAACAGAGATACAGGGTTCCCCCTCTAACACAGATACAGGGTTCCCCCCTCTAACAGAGATACAGGGTTCCCCCTCTAACAGAGATACAGGGTTCCCCCTCTAACAGAGATACAGGGTTCCCCTCTAACAGAGATACAGGGTTCCCCCTCTAACAGAGATACAGGGTTCCCCCCAACAGAGATACAGGGTTCCCCCCAACAGAGATACAGGGTTCCCCTCTAACAGAGATACAGGGTTCCCCCTCTAACAGAGATACAGGGTTCCCCCCAACAGAGATACAGGGTTCCCCTCTAACAGAGATACAGGGTTCCCCCCTAACAGAGATACAGGGTTCCCCCTCTAACAGAGATACAGGGTTCCCCTCTAACAGAGATACAGGGTTCCCCCCAACAGAGATACAGGGTTCCCCCTCTAACAGAGATACAGGGTTCCCCTCTAACAGAGATACAGGGTTCCCCCCTCTAACAGAGATACAGGGTTCCCCCCAACAGAGATACCCTAACCCTAACCCTCATCTCCCTCACCTGTCCCTTCACTCACCTGCATCTCCACTTACCTCCACCCTGCTACAGTATATGAGCCGGTTCAGAGCTCCACACTCCACCAGTTGGTCGTTTGCCATGCGTGCTAACTCAGCTCCTACATGCCTGTTTGCTTTATTTGAAACTTTGACTTTTGTAACTCCGGATTTTTCCCTGTGCCTCCAGACTCAGCCTGCCTCACCTGGCCCAGCCTGCCTCACCTGGCCCAGCCTGTCTCACCTGGCCCAGCCTGCCTCACCTGACCCAGCCTGTCTCACCTGGCCCAGCCTGTCTCACCTGGCCCAGCCTGCCTCACCTGGCCCAGCCTGCCTCACCTGGCCCAGCCTGCCTCACCTGGTCTGCCGCGGGTCTCCTCCAAGCTGGACGTGCCCAGAACACCTCCACAGAGGAACACCTCCACCAGGAGGAAAGCCTCCACAGAGGAACACCTCCACAGAGGAACGCCTCCACCAGGAGGAACACCTCCACAGAGGAACACCTCCACCAGGAGGAACACCTCCACCAGGAGGAACGCCTCCACCAGGAGAAACACCTCCACCAGGAGGAACACCTCCACAGAGGAACGCCTCCACCAGGAGGAACACCTCCACAGAGGAACACCTCCACCAGGAGGAACGCCTCCACCAGGAGGAACACCTCCACAGAGGAACACCTCCACAGAGGAACACAAATATTATATTATATTATGTCATGTTATGTTATGTTCTGTCAGGCTGGATGAGCTCCCTGTCTGTCTGACTGTGTGAGAAAACAAACCAAGAATCCATGAAGCTGCTTAAAGCAACACTCACACTCACACACACACACACACACACACACACACACACACACACACACACACACACTTGTGAGGTTTGTGATTCATTAGATGAATGAACAGTTTAAGGTGGGGGGGGGGGGGAGGGGAGGGGGGGGGGCAGCTGAGTGTAAACACTTCCTGCTTTGACATCACATGAAGATGATGCCTGTCTGTCTCTCTGCCTGCCTACCTGTCTGTCTGTCTGTCTGCCTGTCTCTCTCTCTCTACCTGCCTGTCTGTCTGCCTGTCTCTCTCTCTGTCTGCCTGTGTCTCTCTCTGCCTGCCTACCTGTCTGCCTGTCTGTCTGTCTCTCTGCCTACCTGTCTCTCTCTCTGTCTGCCTGTCTGTCTCTCTGCCTGCCTGTCTGTCTCTCTGCCTGTCTGTGGAACAGGCTTAGGGTTCCTCAGCCTCTGATTGGTCGAGCCACAATAAAGAAAAATGTCTCTCAGGTTCTTCCCAGCGGCCTGCAGGGTTCTGCAGAGGAACCCACCTGCTGACCCCGTCTCCATGGTAACCAACAACACCAACTAACAGACCAGCTGTCTGAATCTGTCAGGTTAACACACACACACACACACACACACACACACACACACACACACACACACACACGCACACGCAGGCACGCGCACGCGCGCGCACTGAGACGTGTGTCAGTTTGATGGTCTCGTGCTGCTCAGCAGACAAGTTGGTCACGTGATGAAACCTGTCTGAGGCTCTGCTCTCTGCGATTAAACCTCAACTTTCAGCAGCAGCTTCCGCCGCGCCGCGCCGCGCCCTGCCGCGCCCTGCCGCACCCTGCCGCGCCGCGCCCTGCCGCGCCGCGCCCTGCCGCGCCGCGTGTCTCAGAGCAGAGGAACCGACAGAAAGCAGGTTCACATGTCAGTACCACACAAACACACACACACACACACACACACACACACACACACACACACACACACGGGTTTCTTGCCGCCCCGCCGCAGCAGATAAACAGCGTGAAAAGTGACCGGAGGCTGGTGCGGCAGGGCTGGGTCAGACCTGTTATTGTTGTTCAGTGTGTGTGTGTGTGTGTGTGTGTGTGTGTGTGTGTGTGTGTGTGTGTGTGTGTGTGTGTGTGTCCTACCTGCTTCACGTGCACGCCTCGCAGCCTCCGCGCTCAGGTCCCGGTGGGATTCGTGCTCGCGACATGTTGATCACATTTCAACACATGATGGACGCTGTGACGTCACGACCCGCTGCCTGCGGCTGATTGTCTCGCGCTGTGTCTTTCACATCGGCTGGAATCGATTAGCTGATTGATCGGTTGATTGTCGCCGCCGCCGCGCGCTCGAGCCAGCTGAGCCTGTCCGCGGATCGATAATCCTCTGATCGGAAAACTGATCTGCTCCATCAGTCACCGATCAGCCTCCTCACGGTGAGCCTCCTCCTCCTCCTCAGCCAGCAGCCGCTCCTCAGTCTGACTGAAGCTGCGCTCCATCAGCAGCACACACACACACACACACACACACACACACACACACACACACACACACACACACACACACACACACACACACACACAGCTGAGCTCTTTGGGATTTGTCTTTTACTCCATTATAACTGTTATAAATAAACAAACAAACAAACAACTATAATAATAATAATAAAAACATCTTTGATTGATCAATCACTGATAAATAAATGACGTCATAATGACCTCTGACCCCGCACGCTCCCTTTATTCAGCTGTTTGATTTGTCTGTTTATGTCTTTATCATGTTCATCACAATATGTTATATTGTTTATCAGTTCTGCTGACCAGCCTGTGGGGGGCGCTGCTGCTCAGCACACACACACACACACACGCACGCGCGCACGCACGCGCGCACACACACACACACACACACACACGTTTCACTGATTCTTGGGAATTTGGATAAAACAGGTTTTAATTTTGAAAAAAAAAAAAAAAGTGAGTTAAATGACAAAATCTGAAGGTTTATCATTATAGGCCAAGGTCTTGGCTGTTCAGCAATGTACCGGTACAACCTCCTCATTTTGAATTTTTTTCATAAAATAGGTTTTTCCAGTTATTAGGCTACTTTGTTTTTGTCAACACCGTCACCGTAATGTTTTTTTTTTTTTAATTTGAAAAATATATTTTTGTATTAAAGAGACTAATACTTTAATAACTCAGCAGCACCAAAGAAACATATTGTAAGCATATTCATTTAAAACCAATATAACTGCCTCTGACGGTGGTGACAGTGGCCTCATTAAAACATACATTTCCAAAATTTATTCCACTCAAGTCAATGGCTTCTTGCTTAACAACTTTATTTAACTATTTGGTACAAAAAATAAGAATCCTGAGCTCTGTTATAAGCATTTTTCAGACTTCAGTCATCACCGTCACACAGAAAACCTGACGGTGGTGACGTCTGACGGTGGAGACAAAAACCTGCTCTTTCACATGATCAGCATGAGTTGTTCACATTAGCCAGCTTGTTTTCACCCTGTTGCTACCTGCATCAGACCTCTTCTTAAAAAGTATACATTTATTCCATAATCTAATCTAATATTTTTTATACAGAAGTGACGGTGTTGACATGTTATGGTTGTGACAGTAGCAGTGTCCAAACATATGAAGAGATTTAAGAGAAAATAGCAAACTTCCAGGAGCCTGAGCGGTCTTGAAGCATGCAGTAGAGCTGAAGGCTTGAAAAGGGATCCTCAGGAATGTAATTGACCTTGTAGTTTTTTTATTATTATTTTTTAAATAAATATCTGACGGTGGTGACGAATATCTGGGACACATTTTGAGCAACCACAAAATAATAGTAAATATTGTTCAAAACCCATCGTTTGTAGTTTTTAATACATATTATGATGTACTCTTTCATGTGGTAAAGATATTATTCAATGAAATTATTACTTTTTGTTGTTTTAATCAAGTTGAAATGATTATCTCCTATCTGAGGACAACTGGTTTTGTAGGCCATGGGCCAACATATAATCATTAAATTAATACAAATTAAAAATAAACCTATAAAAGAACCTTACAAATGTGCAAAGGACCCCCTGATGATGCCCCTGATTCTTTTTATTCATTAAAATGTTGTACATTTCCAGCAGAAATAGCATTTTTCTTAGTGGGACATGATTTATCCAAATTCTCAAGAATCAGTGATTTCATTTATTCCTCCAGACACCAGATTAGCCGGTCATGCTACCAGCAGATTAGCCGGTCATGCTAACACCAGATTAGCCGGTCATGCTACCAGCAGATTAGCCGGTCATGCTAACAGCAGATTAGCCGGTCATGCTAACAGCAGATTAGCCGGTCATGCTAACAGCAGATTAGCCGGTCATGCTACCAGCAGATTAGCCGGTCATGCTAACACCAGATTAGCCGGTCATGTTACCAGCAGGGGGCAGCAGGTTCACACTGACGTCGGCCCTCATTTACACTCTCCTGCTCCGAATGTGTTCAACCAATCAGAACGAGCGTGACGCCAGTTTCTCTTTCTCTTCTGATTGGTTGAAGCCAAACAGCCAATCAGAGAGCTCTTTGTTAAAGCAGGGCGGCTCCTGTGAAAATCGACAGGTTTGGATTTTTATCAGTGAATCTTTTAGTCACTGATCCTGTTGATGTGAAGCAGCTGCTTCCTGCTTCCTGTTTCCTGTTTCCTGTTTCCTGTTTCCTGCTTCCTGTTTCCTGCTTCCTGCAGGGGCGTGGCTGTTCACGTCAGAGGATTTGGACGTGGCAAAGCGCCGGTTCCTGTTTTTTTACGGGTTCCTGAAGGAGGCAGAGAAAACCTGCATGAAGCTTTTTGAGGTGAAGTGGAAAACGCTGTGGGAGTCGCAGGATCGCCTGCCGGAGCGTCAGGGGCGGAGCGTCAGGGGCGGAGCGTCAGGGGCGGAGCGTCAGGGGCCGGAGCGTCAGGGGCCGGAGCGTCAGGGGCGGAGCATCAGGGCCGGAGCGTCAGGGGCCGGAGCGTCAGGGGCGGAGCGTCAGGGGCGGAGCGTCAGGGGCCGGAGCGTCAGGGGCCGGAGCGTCAGGGCCGGAGCGTCAGGGGCGGAGCCATCGTTTTAGAAGTGAGGGGGACAAACTGTTCAGAGGTCTGTTGACTGATTTATCATAATGGCTGTTAACGTGCGGGGGACGGAGGGCACAGATACAGGAAGTGTGGGGGACATGTCCGCCGTGTCCCCCGCGTCCGCTACGCCCATGAGGAACGTCCCAACTCATCCAGTGGAGAACCGAACGTCCCGGGGTAAGCTGTGGAATCTGCGCCTCCTCTGGCCACGCCCTCTCTGACGTGCTGGCTGTGCCGCCCCGAGGAGGGAGGTGACATTAAAACGTTAACGAAGCCGACGTTCACATTCTTCCTGTAATGTGTTTTATAGGAGCTGGGCAGCAGCCTCCCTGCCGCGGGGCCCCGGGCCTCCGTCAGCGCCACGGGGCCCCGGGCCTCCGTCAGCGCCACATGGGACGGCCTGAGCTGGGCCGGCCTGAGCTGGGACAGCTAACCCTAAGGCTCACCTTCATCACCTGGCAGAGGACATGCTGCCGCTTCAGGCCCGCTCCACCTGAATCCATGTAAACCTGAATTATATTACTCTACCCCCCCACCCCCCTTCTCTTTTTCTTACTGTTGCTCTTTTTATCGTTGTTACCGAGTTTGAGTTTATTTATTTGTTTATTTGTTTGTTCATTATTCCATTATTCCATTATTATTCCATTCCATTCATTAATCGATAGAAAAAAATGAAAAGAGCAGTTTTCTTGAAAGAAGCAGTTGCCTGGAGAGATGAACTTGTCATCAGAGCAACACAGTAAAAACAAAAAATAAAAAAAAAAGGTGCTGTGTTCCTGTTCCTGTAGGTTCCTCTGATCAGCTGATCGCGGCAGCAGAGCTCCGCCTGCCGGCGCTGGGTCGCTCTCACCGACTCCATCAAAATCAAGAATAAAACGGAGTGCGATCGTTTGCTTGTTTTTATTTGTGTTTCATCTGTTAAAATGTTGGCTGTTCCTCTTTGGTTCTCCTCACTCGTGTTCTTGTGTTTGTATCTTTATACTGGAAATGTTGGGATTATTCATTTAGTTTGTGTTTTTAGTTTGAGGTGAAAAGTGGTAATAATCCGCTCCTCTCTTCTTGGTGTTTGTGTTTGGGATGATTTGCTCTGGCTAACAAACTACGACACTCAGTTTTTTCTTTGTTCCTTCTTTTTGATATTTATGAGTCTTATTTTGTAAGTATTTCTATAATCATATCGCTGTAAATGTTGGGATTATTCATTTCTACGTGAATTAAAACAAGAGTTTAAGGCAAACATGCAGAGGCACTGAAACACGCCATCCCAGCATGCACCTGTGTGCCAGATGTCCCTGTTATTATGAACCCCACCAGAGTTCTGGGCAAGACATTACATCTTACAGCCAACCACTTGTGGGCATGGCACACCCAGAACCCCAGTGGGATCCATAATCAGTGTGAATGCTCGTTCAGAGCAAACCGATTGGACCTCCTGCTCACCTGGGGGCGTGTCCAGCGTCCCGGGGCGTGTCCAGCGTCCCGGGGCGTGTCCAGCGTCCCGGGGCGTGGTCAGCGACCCAAGCTGAACACGCTACCCGTTCTCCATGTGTAGCGTGTATTATGGGGCGGTTGTAATATTTGATTTGGTTTGATGTATTAAAGTCAGATGTTTGTTTGATGATTTGTTTTGCGTTCTGTAGCTGATCAGCTGATCAGAGCAAACTGCTGCTTTGGTTTTGCAGCTGTTTTGGTTCCTTGGTCTTGTGTGTATCAGCGGACTGATCAGCCACCATAAGAGACCGCGGCGTCACCCAGCAGGTCCGTGTGTTCAGGTCAGTGTGTTCAGGTCCGTGTGTTCAGGTCCGTGTGTTCAGGTCAGTCAGGTCAGTGTGTTCAGGTCAGTCAGGTCGGTGTGTTCAGGTCAGTGTGTTCAGGTCGTGTGTTCAGGTCCGTGTGTTCAGGTCCGTGTGTTCAGGTCCGTGTGTTCAGGTCAGTGTGTTCAGGTCCGTGTGTTCAGGTCAGTGTGTTCAGGTCCGTGTGTTCAGGTCCGTGTGTTCAGGTCCGTGTGTTCAGGTCAGTCAGGTCAGTGTGTTCAGGTCCGTGTGTTCAGGTCCGTGTGTTCAGGTCAGTCAGGTCAGTGTGTTCAGGTCCGTGTGTTCAGGTCAGTCAGGTCAGTGTGTTCAGGTCAGTGTGTTCAGGTCAGTCAGGTCAGTGTGTTCAGGTCCGTGTGTTCAGGTCAGTCAGGTCTGTGTGTTCAGGTCAGTCAGGTCAGTGTGTTCAGGTCAGTGTGTTCAGGTCAGTCAGGTCAGTGTGTTCAGGTCCGTGTGTTCAGGTCAGTCAGGTCAGTGTGTTCAGGTCCGTGTGTTCAGGTCAGTGTGTTCAGGTCGGTGTGTTCAGGTCAGTGTGTTCAGGTCCGTGTGTTCAGGTCTGTGTGTTCAGGTCCGTGTGTTCAGGTCAGTCAGGTCCGTGTGTTCAGGTCCGTGTGTTCAGGTCCGTGTGTTCAGGTCAGTGTGTTCAGGTCCGTGTGTTCAGGTCAGTGTGTTCAGGTCAGTCAGGTCAGTGTGTCAGGTCAGTGTGTTCAGGTCAGTGTGTTCAGGTCAGTGTGTTCAGGTCAGTGTGTTCAGGTCAGTCAGGTCCGTGTGTTCAGGTCCGTGTGTTCAGGTCCGTGTGTTCAGGTCAGTGTGTTCAGGTCCGTGTGTTCAGGTCAGTGTGTTCAGGTCAGTCAGGTCAGTGTGTTCAGGTCCGTGTGTTCAGGTCAGTGTGTTCAGGTCAGTGTGTTCAGGTCAGTGTGTTCAGGTCAGTCAGGTCAGTGTGTTCAGGTCAGTCAGGTCCGTGTGTTCAGGTCAGTGTGTTCAGGTCCGTGTGTTCAGGTCAGTGTGTTCAGGTCAGTCAGGTCAGTGTGTTCAGGTCCGTGTGTTCAGGTCCGTGTGTTCAGGTCAGTGTGTTCAGATCAGTGTGTTCAGGTCAGTGTGTTCAGATCAGTGTGTTCAGGTCCGTGTGTTCAGGTCAGTCAGGTCAGTGTGTTCAGGTCAGTGTGTTCAGGTCAGTCAGGTCAGTGTGTTCAGGTCAGTGTGTTCAGGTCCGTGTGTTCAGGTCAGTGTGTTCAGGTCAGTCAGGTCAGTGTGTTCAGGTCAGTGTGTTCAGGTCCGTGTGTTCAGGTCCGTGTGTTCAGGTCAGTCAGGTCAGTGTGTTCAGGTCCGTGTGTTCAGGTCAGTCAGGTCCGTGTGTTCAGGTCCGTGTGTTCAGGTCAGTCAGGTCCGTGTGTTCAGGTCAGTCAGGTCAGTGTGTTCAGGTCCGTGTGTTCAGGTCAGTGTGTTCAGGTCCGTGTGTTCAGGTCAGTGTGTTCAGGTCAGGTAAGTCACTGCTCATGTTGAGGTGTCTTTTCTCTTGTTGACCTCTTTTCGAGCTGGACATTGTTTGGAGTGTCCAAACTCGTCTCCTTGGACATTCTTCTGTTTTGGGTAATAAAACCCCGTTTTTTCATTAAAATGCCTGCGGCTCTCTTTGCCTGACTGCTGGGTCCCTGACACGCAGTGATGTCAGAGGTCTTTAGCCCCGCCCCCGTTAATACTCATCCATGGAAAGTTCCAGTCTCCAGGAGAATGTCCCTGTGGGCTTCCTTACCTGCAGCGCTGCGTAACGTGACAGGCTGTTCAGAGCTTTATCGTTTGTTAGCTTGACATCACGTGCCCAGCTCCCGCTGCAGTGTTCCCATGATGCACTGCAGCGGCTGATTGAGGCAGTTTGTTACAACAGTGATGATGTCATCACAGTGCATGCTTCTCATTGGATGGAACAAAACGTTTGAACTGTGACCTTTCATCATCACCTGCTCAAAGTTTACCTGCATGAGCTGAACACACACACTCACACACACACACACACACACACATATGCTCACACACACACACACACACATGCTCACACACACACACACACACACACACACACACACACGGTCGTTAGCTTCCCACAGCTGTTCACATTTCCAGTGAAATAAAAGTGACTTCATTTTGTTCACCTTCAAGAAAAGTTTCAAAAAAGTTGTGGTTCCTCTGATCGTCGTTCACTGCAGGATCATCCGGTTCTCCTCAGATCGTCCTCTGGACCCAGGAGCTCGGAGGCTCCGAGGCTCTGCAGCAGGAACCGGCTGGAACCGGTTCCCCGCTCAGAGGGCGGGGGGGCAAAGACGTTTCAGACCCTTCAACAAATTCTCGATTTTCAAAAACATTCAGTTTGAAAAAGGAAATGATCATAAAATCAGCATTACTGAAAAATTACCAAAAATTTGAATTTAATAAAAAACAAAAACACTGTTTATAAATATTTAAACATTTGAAAAATGACCAATAATTTGTAAAATACATAAATACAAAATAACTGACTTTTGTTCAGGGGATTAAAAAAAAGCCCAGAGCTTGTTGAGGAGTGAGGTGTGTGTTCACACTGTGTGTGTGTGTGTGTGTGTGTGTGTGTGTGTGTTCACACTGTGTGTGTGTGTGTGTGTGTGATAGTGTGACAGGAAGTGGAGGCGACTCAGCTGGTAAAAAATGCTCTAAAAACCTTTATTGTTCCGTAGAATATTCACAAACAGATCTGTCATGTCATTCACTTCCTGCTGAAACCAGCCAATCAGTGAGTGGCGTTGCTGCTGTTGCCATGGTGACACAAACAGAAAACAGACGCTGCAGAGCGTCAACATGGAAAATGTTTTTTATATAAAAAGGCCCCAGTTTTTTGTTGCTACATGAAGAAACAGGTTTCCAGCAGAGCTCGTTAGCTCCGCCCACCGTGACCTCCGACCTACAGCTACCAGGAACAAACACAACTGGGCCGTCTCCATGACAACAGGCACACAGCAGAGTTCTGATTGGTCAATGTCCAAACTGTCCGGCGTGTCAGTCTCCTGTGGACCGACAGAGCGGCCGAGGACGACGCCCCCCACTGGACAAACCCCGCCCCTGACAGGAAGTGGAGGGCGGAGAAACAGGAAGTTCCCATTTAAGTGAATGGGTCCAAAACCACAATGAAAAACAAACAAACAAACAAACAAAATAAAAAGAAGCTGGAGTCACTGAGGAGGATGACGACAGAAAGAGAACAACAACAACAACAACAACAACAACAACAGCAGGACTCTGAGTTAAGACAAGGAGAAGTTTTGTTTCCATGGCAACACAACTGTCACTTTGATCCCCCGCCGTCTCCTCTGTGTGTGTGTGTGGGGTGGGTGGGGGTGGGGGGGGGGTCGTCCTCAGGTCAGCTTGGTGTGGCGCCCCCTACTGCTCTGCTCTGGCCTTCTTTGGCCCTGCAGCCTTTCTGTGGAGAGAACACACACGCACGCACGCACGCACGCACGCACGCACACACACACACAGATTTTTACCAGAAACACAGGCCTCAGGACCGGCATCACCGCTGCCTCGGCATTACAACACACCACACACACACCACACACCAGCGACACACAGAGGACAACCACCACCACAACCACAACCACAACCACAACCACAACAACCACAACCATAACAACCACAACCACAACAGCCACAACCACAACAACCACAACCACAACCACAACAACCACAACAACCACAACCACAACCACAACCACAACCACAACAACCACAACCACAACAACCACAACAACAACCACAACCACAACAACCACAACAACCAAAACCACAACCACAACCACAACAACCACAACCACAACAACCACAACCACAACCACAACAACCACAACAACCACAACCACAACCACAACAACCACAACCACAACAACCACAACCACAACCACAACAACCACAACCACAACAACCACAACCACACCACAACCACAACAACCACAACACCAACAACCACAACAACCACAACCACAACAACCACAACAACCAAAACCACAACCACAACCACAACCACAACCACAACCACAACAACCACAACAACCACAACCACAACCACAACAACAACAACCACAACAACCACAACCACAACCACCACAACAACCACAACCACAACCACAACCACAACAACCACAACCACAACAACCACAACAACCACAACAACCACCACAACCACAACAACCACAACCACAACCACAACAACCACAACCACAACCACCACAACCACAACCACAACAACCACAACAACAACCACCACAACCACAACAACAACCACAACAACCACAACAACCACAACCACAACCACAACAACCACAACCACAACCACAACCACCACAACAACCACAACCACAACAACCACAACCACAACAACCACCACAACAACCACAACCACAACAACCACAACAACACCACAACCACAACCACAACAACCACAACAACCACAACCACAACAACCACCACAACAACCACAACCACAACAACCACAACAACCACAACCACAACAACCACCACCACAACCACAACCACAACCACCACAACAACCACAACAACCACAACCACAACACCAACAACAGGACGAGCCGCAGACAGGACAGGATGAGTCCTGTTCTGCAGCTGCCAGCTGATTGGTGCAAAACAAAGGTGCATTTCCTGAAGAAACTATGGGGTTGCTATGCTGCTCTGGGTGGTTGCTATGAGGTTGCTATGCTGCTCTGGGTGGTTGCTAGGAGGTTGCTATGCTGCTCTGGGTGGTTGCTATGGTACGTGTGTCTTACATGTCAGGTGAGGCTCCTGGTCTCTTCACTGCTGGTTTCACTGCGTCCTTCCCAGTTTCTACAGGAGAGACAGACAGGCAGACAGAGAGAGACAGACAGGCAGACAGAGAGAGACAGACAGGCAGACAGAGAGAGACAGACAGGTTTCAGTGTGTTCACGGTGCAGCAGAGAGCATCAACCTGCAGTTCAGCAGCAAAGGTTTGTCTCCACCAGAACGAACAATGAAGCTGTGAGGAGGAACCCAGACACTCCAGACTAAATCACTTTATTTCTAATTTTATTTCTAATTTTTTGAGTATTTTCCCCCCTGAATTATTATTATTATTGTTGTTGTTGTTGTTGTTGTTGTTGTTGTTGTTGTTGTTGTTATATTGCTTTTTAGCATGTTTTTCTGCAAATTGTTGGTAATTTTATGAAATTTCTAAAACTATTTTTAATGTATAATCAAAATAATTACAGATCCACTTTTGGCAATTTTTCAAAAGAAGTTTTGGAGGTCATTTTTTTTTTAGTGATTTCTTCCCCAAACGTTCTTTTCTTTTGTCATGTTCTTGTAAACTTACAGATTGTTTTCCCTTCAGAGTTTATGGCCATCCTCTTGTAATTTGATTTTAGATACAGTGTTTTTTAAAGAAACAAGTGATTTTGCTCAGGGGTTCAGTTTGAACCAATGAATATTCAGAGTAACAGCTCCTATCCCATCACCACCATCATCATCAGTATGCTCACCTCCACCTGCAGCCAGTGGCCCTTTGAAAACATGATCATGACCGTGAGTTGTGATGCACGTGAGCGGCTCACCCTGCAGCCACCGGACCTGCGTGGCCGGCCCGTAGCCCTTCTGGTTGCGTGCGGCGATGCGGAAGATGATGGCGGGCTTGGTGGTGTAGTCGATGTGGGCGTTGGCCAGGCTGGACGACGGCACCAGGCAGGACGGGTTGGGCCCGCAGAACACCCGCATGAAGGCCAGCTGGGCGGGGCCGGGGGCGGAGCCTGAGCTGGGTTTGTCCGCCTGGCTGGACTGGATGGCGAGGTACACCGAGTACTCTATGATCTTCCCCGACGTGACGGAGGGAGGCTCCCACGTCAGCTGGGCCCCGTCCGGGTTCTGACACACACACACGTGCACGCACACACACACACGCACACACACACACACACACACACACACACACACACACACACACACACACACACACACACACACACACACACACAATGAGAAACAGGAATACAATAAAAATAAATGTAAACAAATATAAACTGCATGTGTGAGACCCGGGTTATTATAGTTCACTTTCTTCCAAAGAAAACATGGGATTTTTCTACACCAGCACACAAAGATCCATTCAGGAGAGAACGCCGACATGAGGAGGCGTGGAGCTCCGGCTGGTCCAGAGACCGAGGAGCGACGAGGCCGAGCCGGACGACGGACAGAAGCACAGAACAAAAGAAAAAGAAAAACTAATGACAAATGCACAACGATCATAACTCTGGTGTGAGGCAGTGGTGTGCGTCTCCCCCTGCTGGCTGGCAGCAGCATCACACCTCAGAGCTCTGCTGTGGGTTTCCATGGCAACAAGGCTGCACCGTGCTGAGCTGCATTGTTTTTTTCCCACCAAGGAAGTTCTTTCCTCGGACGTCTCCTCAGACTGACCAGCAGCAAAAACCCCAAACGATGAAGAGAGAGCAGGAAGCTCACGCCACAGCGACACACACACACACACACACACACACACACACACACACACACACACACACACACACACACACACACACACACACACACACACACACACACACACACACCGATCAGCTGATCAGGGTCAGGGTCAGGGTTAGGGTCCTGACCTTGCTGATCTTGATGGCGCAGGGCGCCCCGGGGAAGCCGGGCAGGCAGGTCTTGAAGGCCGACACCTCGGAGAACGCCCCGCGCCCGCAGATGTTGATCCCCGCCACCCGGAACTTGTAGGCCGTTCCGGGCTGGAGCTCCACCTTCCTCATCTGACTGTAGTCTGGCCCCGCCCCCGAGCCGTCCTGCTGACACACATCAACAACCAATCAGCACCGATGTCACGGCTGCGTCTGGACGTCCCGTCTGCGTGTCGGTGTAAACAAAGCTTACGTCGGCCATGTTGTCGTCATATGGGACGTAGTAGTGCGTCACCACCATGTTGGTCACCTTGACGACGCCCACATCGTACCACTGACCGTCCTTCTTCGCCGCCGGCTTCGCCGCCGCCTCCGGGACACCCTGCTTCTGCGCACACACACACACACACACACACACACACACACGTTTAGCCAGCTATGGGCAGTGGTCTCTATGCCTGTGTGTGTGTGTGTGTGTGTGTGTGTTGGGAGGGGTTGACTGAGCAGTAACAGGGTGGGGTGTCTACTGTAGGAGCAGGTTTGCAAACTATTAAAAAAACCTCAGCCTGTGTGTGTGTGTGTGTGTGTGTGTGTGTGTGTGTGTGTGTGTGTGTGTGTGTGTGTGTGTGTGTGTGTGTGTGTGTGTGTGTCTTACCCCAGCCTGTCGCTGCGATGCCATTGGCCACGTCAGTTGCCGTGGCGGCGCTCTGTATCTTAACCTGGCCGGCTGACAGGGGAGGGGTTGGACCAAACGTACTGGCCAATCGGGCCACAGCGCTGGTTACCGCGGACGACGACAGCTCGTGCCCGTTACTCTCTGCTGCCGGGTCGTTCAGGCTGTCGGCTGGAGCAAGGCCTTCTGGGAAACACAGGGAACATGGGCTGTCAGGTCAGCTTTATAAAAGGAGTAAACTTTATTGACAGCCGTGATGAAAACAGTCACACAAACCAGACAAAATCCCAGATTTAATCTGATCTGAGAACAGCTGCACAGACGTAAACACAGCAGCTCAGCCACGTTTATCACTGAGGCTGCAGTTAGCAGAGGTCTGCTACTGCACTGCATTATACTATGAGGTATATATACACACATATATATATATATATACACATATATACACACACACACACACACACACACACACATATATCTATATATATATCTATATATATATATATATATATATATGTATTTGTGTGTGTGTGTGCTTTTACAATCACTGCTACTGTTACAATTGGCCGTATAGTTCAGTGTTTCTTGCATTATCCAGTGTCTTACATAGTTCAGGGCAGCAGAGGACAGACACAGCAGGAGCCAGATGGACTTTCTCTATCTTGTTATTTAGGTCTGTTGCATTAGATACACGCCCAGTCAACACACACACACACACACACACACACACACACACACACACACACACATAGCATCACACATTCCAGAAACACGGCATGGACAGTGGTTGGCCTGTCCATGTCCGGGTAACTGGACAATTATTCTCTACCCTCTGTACGGGGCGGGCCCACCCTCTGTACGGGGCCCGGCCTCTGTACGGGGCAGGCCCGGCCTCTGTACGGGGCCCACCCTCTGTACAGGGCGGGCCCGGCCTCTGTACGGGCCCACCCTCTGTACGGGGCGGGCCCGGCCTCTGTACGGGGCAGGGCCCAGCCTCTGTACGGGGCGGGCCCGGCCTCTGTACGGGGCGGGCCCAGCCTCTGTACGGGGCGGGCCCACCCTCTGTACGGGGCGGGCCCAGCCTCTGTACGGGGCGGGCCCACCCTCTGTACGGGGCGGGCCCACCCTCTGTACGGGGCGGGCCCACCCTCTGTACGGGGCGGGCCCACCCTCTGTACGGGGCGGGCCCACCCTCTGTACGGGGCCCAGCCTCTGTACGGGGCGGGCCCGGCCTCTGTACGGGGCGGGCCCGGCCTCTGTACGGGGCGGGCCCACCCTCTGTACGGGGCGGGCCCACCCTCTGTACGGGGCGGGCCCAGCCCAAGAACATAAATATGCATCATTTCCTGATATCGGGGCTCATTCTGACTGAGATCCTGTGGAGCTCTGTCACACTGAGACCAGCGCTGCCTTGCTTTATATGGGACCATAACAAATATTTCATCTGAAAACTGAAGACTGACTCCGGTCTGTTGGCCTTTCAACAAAAGAATCGGGAGCTAACACTACCATGTTGATTGCTCTTTTAAAATGACAGAGTGGCTCCTGTGAGGCAGCAGGAAACATCACTAACTGAATGAAGGGTGACTCTGATTACAAACAGAGGACTGGCTGATCCAGAGGAGCCGGTCTGAATGGAAGGAATCCCCTCAGCAGCGTCTGCTCGCTGGGACAGCGGCAGAGGGAAACGTCTCACGGCCAGACCGTGTGTGTACCTGTGGGAAGGGGGGGGGGCTGGCTGGGTTCGGGTTCCGGTTGAGGTTCAGGTTGGTTCTGGTTCTGGAGCTCCTGCAGCTGCTGCTGTTGGACCAGAGCTGCCAGCTCCTGCGGAGTCAGCACGATGGACATGGACGGGTCCACAGCGCCCTCACCTGCTGAGGTCCCACACAACACAACCAGTCACTACAGAGCTAAATAAACTGTCATATACAACACAACTGTTTTATCATAGGAGTGATGAAAAACCTGATTTCTTTCCATACAAATTCTCTCCACTGACCTGAACTTGAAGTAATTATGTGTGATTTACAGATGTTAAACCATTCCTCCTCACTCAGTTATGTTGGATTCTTTCTCTCATTTTGATTTGACATCCAGTGTGAAGAGGGTAAATGCATCTGAAATGTGTTCCTGAGCAGTTTGCTTAAGATCCTCTGAGGAACAATGTGTAGCACACATTGAACTTTAGTCATGTGTTGAGGAAATACTCTGAAGTAAATGAGGTTTTATTGTTAAATAAACCTCAAAGCACTACAAGCTTTTTTTTAAGTCTCTTATCTGCTGCTTAAAAATCCTCAGTGATACAAATACAGAAGAATATTCAAGTAATTGAAGTAATATTGACTATTACTATGCACTACAGCTGCACAATGAATGAACTTTTAATCGTGATCACGATTTTGGCTGCCATGATTAAATGAGCCTGATCGTCGGTGATACTGACATTTAAATTGCGGCTCTGCTGCAAATCTGATGAAGCACTTTCTCAGCCAGCAGTCAGCCAACCACCAGGGGGCGAACGCACGGTTAAGGCTTCATTAAGCTGCCTAAATAACAAATGAGTGCACCCTGCAGCGGCAGCCTCAGGTTCCTCGGTGGACTGATGAGAGCGAGACATGTCAGCAGAGGAAGGCAGAGCATGCAGGGAAATGCAGTGAAATGCAGTGAAATGCAGTGAAATGCAGTGAAATGCAGCGCCTGCCCTCGCTTGTCTCTCAGGCCACAGGATGTTGACAGGCTGTTTCTGCAGGCCTGAGCCTGACGTCACTGCCTGTTCTGGATAAGCTGCAGTTGTTTCCATTGAGTCGCACTTTGTGTTTGCACTCTGTAATAGCATATTTATTCAGGCAGGGCCCGAGAATTTCCACGATCACAGTATCGCGGACGGAATCATGGAATTAGCCAAATAAAACGGAATCTATTTTTAACACGGAATATCACAGAATTTGACATCATTTGAATGAAATGCTGTTTGTGTGTGGAATATGAACGTATGTCTGGGGAAAATTACATGGAGGGAAGCAAATCTGGGTGGCACGACCCCTCCAGTGGTTTCACCTGCACCTGCACCACCAAGGAAAACCATTCCAACACCTGCACCTGCCCCGTACGAGTCCAACAGGCAGAGAAACTCTCCAGCTACAGCAGCGCACTGACATAGATTGTCTATTCAGAGAAGAGGTATCACTTTGGCTTATTTTTCAATCTGTGTTATCACAGGCATACTACTGCTTATTCATTGGTAGCTGAACTGTTAGGTCTGTTTGATAAGTAATTTACATTTTTAAAATAATAATAATTTAACATATTGTTGAAGAGCCTGTACGTACAACAGTCAATACTCAGTTAACAATCTTTTAAGTTAAATGTGTTCATCAACCCTCAGGTGAAATAATTACTGATGCATCCTCTTGTCATTTTTGTTCAGTCATTAATAACATATCATTTTCACCACTTATTGCTATAACAACGTAATTGTTAAATAAATAAATAAAGTGTTGTTTATTTGTTACCTCAATTAATTTAAGGTAATTTCTATTTCATTTGTGTGCATTTCAGTCATTAACATTTTAGTCATTAACATTAAAAACACTCCTTTTTTGGTAGTAAAATAAGAGTAAAAGGTAAAAAAATAAAACAGATTTTATGCAGCCCTATTCAGTTAGCCCTTGGTAAATTTTAAATTCTTGGGTAAATTTTTATTTTTTTTTACTATTATTAAGCATTTATTCTTATTTAAAGATTCATTATGCACTGAAAACTGTTCACATATTGTTTGTTTAAAAGTAGTGCAATAAAAATACAGATGCTTTCCCTAACATGATGAATAATCGTGATTACAATATTGATCAAAATAATCGTGATTATCATTTTGGCCATAATCATGCAGCCCTACTATGCACAACACAAACCACGGCCCACTGTTCCCCATTGAGGAAGTCCAGCCAACCCTGGAGAACTACTGTAGTGGATTTACTCTGCGTGTGTGTGTGTGTGTGTGTGTGTGTGTGTGTGCGTGCGTGTGTGTGTGCGTGTGTGTGTCTTACTGAGCACAGCCTGTCTTGCTGCCTGTAGTACCGCCTGTATTGTTGCCTGCTGTGCTGCATCCTCTGTTGCTGTGGTGACAGCCAGCTGGTCTGGGGTCAAGCCTGTCACCATGAGGGTTGTTGCCCCGGTAACCACCTCTCCACTGTCCCCCTCTGATGACATCAGCTCCTGAGGCAGACCACTGTCAGTGGACGCCATCTGGGAGAGACAGTGAGACAGGCAGCTTACACCACAGGGGGTTCTGGGTAAGTGTGTGTGCGTGTGTGTGTGTGTGTGTGTGTGTGTGTGTGTACCTGTGTGCTCTGTGTGTCCATAGCTTCCACATGAACTTGCAGCATGGAGGCTGCTGATGACATCACTGCCTCTGACTGGCTGTGTGTCTGCATCGGCTCCTCCTCCTCTGCTGTCACCATGGCGATACCTGCAGAAGACTCCGCCCTGTCCTCTCCAACCAATGAGGAGATCTCCTGCAGACAGAGGGGCATGATGGGAGCTGCATTTTTCTTTATAGTAAAATAACAATAAAGTGTGCTTCCTTGTATTTACTACGCACTGGTATGGAGGGCCCAGGGGTGGGCGTGGCCTGTGTAACCGTGGTAACAGCTCTGCCGGGATTGACTGTGGTGGAGGAGGCGGGGTCTGCGGGGGAAGTAGCGTCGGTGGAACTGCCGTCACCCTGCAGGCTGTCGCCGCCCTGCTGGGCTGCAGGGGAACAGGAAGTGACATCGTCACCACAGAGCACAGCAGAGCAGAACTAGAACAGGAAACTGCTGCACAGTACTCAGTACTCACAATACTCATAGTACTATCAGTACTCACTATAGGTACTTTTTTAAATTTATCTAGGGCATCTGACAGTTAATCACCTCACTGCTCGTCAGAAGCGTTCACATCTTGGGAATGACAAGTTTCCTCACAGGTGGTCAGCAGTTTGCATCTTGTAATGGAACCAGTTCTCTGCGGTGTACCACAAGGCTCAGCTCTTGGGCCCTCATTACTTTTGATTTATTTTTTATGTTTTATAAAGTTTCGTATATATGTGTTAATAACAAACAAAACCCATATGGCAGGAGTAGTAGCAGTACTGCAGTACCTGTGGCCATAGTGGCAGATGTACTGCAGTAGTTGCAGTCGTACTGCAGTACCTGTGGCAGTAGTGGCAGATGTACTGCAGTAGTTGCAGTAGTACTGCAGTACCTGTAGCAGTAGTGGGGGTGTTGGTGGTTCCGGTCTCATGTGTCTCGCATGGCGGGTTGGAACAGACTCTCTGTGATGTCAGAGAGGCTCGGCTGTCCGTCGCTGTGTTCGTTGTTCCAGTTTCATGAGTCTCACATGGAGGGTTAGAACACACCTACACACACACACACACACACACACACACACACACACACAGCAGTCAGACTGGCATCTGCACACTGACCTGACCCACTAACCAATCACCTGTTAGCTCTAACCACCAACTCGTACCTGAGTGAGTCCTCGGGCACTAGTGGTCGTTGCGGTGTTAGTGGTGCCGGTGTCGTGCGTCTCGCAGGGCGGGTTGGAGCATACTCGCTCTGTGCTGCCACCGATGGTTGCCGTGGCGACGGTTGCGGTGTTAGTGGTGCCGGTGTCGTGCGTCTCGCAGGGCGGGTTGGAGCATACTCGCTCTGTGCTGCCACCGATGGTTGCCGTGGCGACGGTTGCGGTGTTAGTGGTGCCGGTGTCGTGCGTCTCGCAGGGCGGGTTGGAGCATACTCGCTCTGAGCTGCCACCGATGGTTGCCGTGGCGACGGTTGCGGTGTTGGTGGTGCCGGTGTCATGCGTCTCGCAGGGCGGGTTGGAGCAGACCAGGGTCACTACAGGTCACACACAGAAGATCAGAACCAACAGCATCCACTAACAAGTGATGCCAATACAATACCAGGACCAGTTTTTGAACAGATGGGAGCACACATGCAGGTGAGTAACACATGCAGGTGCGTAACACATGCAGGTGAGTAACACATGCAGGTGCGTATCACATGCAGGTGCGTAACACATGCAGGTGCGTAACACATGCAGGTGCGTAACACATGCAGGTGCGTAACACAGTCAACAATGAAATAAGGTGAAGAATCAAAATGGGAAAATAAGAACTGCTAGAAACAGGCTTCATATGACAATACATTAGCCTGTATGGTGCCAACAGGCCACAGTATTGTGTGTACACTATGCGTGTGTGGAAGTGCAGATCATACAGCTATCACACCTACTGCAGAAGCAGGAGTAACATCAGTAGAAGTAGCAGTACTGCAGTACCAGCCCACCACCACCACCACAGTAGTAGCAGCAGCAGAAGTCATTGCAGAACTAGTATCAACAGTAAAGTTGTCAGTAGTAGAAGTACCTGTAGCAGTATCTGACTCCCCCTCTGCAGTAGTACTCGTAGTAGTCAGGGTACTCCCAGGGTGCTCTGAGGTGGGAGAAGCCATGATGGAGGCCGGCAGATCCTGAGCCAGAGGCTGAGCCTCAACGCCGCTGGGAGCTGTGATCAGAGTCACCTGCACACAGGAAGTACACCACTGCACACAGGAAGTACACCACTGCACACAGGAAGTACACCACCGCACACAGGAAGTACACCACCGCACACAGGAAGTACACCACCGCACACAGGAAGTACACCACCACAGACAGGAAGTACACCACCACAGACAGGAAGTACACCACCACACACAGGAAGTACACCACCGCACACAGGAAGTACACCACCGCAGCACTGCAATGCTGCCAGGAAGCGGTCGGAGGATGTGAGCTGATGTTACGTTTTGTTCAATGTGCAACACAAGACTGCCGGCTGACGGGGGTCTACTCTCACAGCGGTCTGGCATGAAGGTCAAATCCTCACGCTAAAACCTGATGTGACTGTGGTCTTTACAGTTTGGACGGCTGGCAGAGTTGGAACAGCGTAGTTTTTGCTGCAAACGTCCTCTGACATGCGTCACACCAGCTGCCAGCTCAGGGCAGATCTTTACGTTCTTGTCGATTCATGACACTGCCACACCAACATTACCTTGTTGTGTGTGTGTCCATTTTCTCCTGTGGTTTTAACTGGAATGTATTTACATCACAACTCTGACCTCTGACCTCTAAGTCTGATGGACGACAGCTTGGAATGCTCTGACAGATCGCTCTGATGTTCACTCCTAACCAGCACTCACCGCTGGCCAGTGTGGAAAACCGACACATAACACACAGATCTGTGTTTACATGTGTGTTTACATGTCTGTTTACATGTGTGTTTACATGTCTGTGTTTTCATGTGTGTTTACATGTCTGTGTTTTCATGTCTGTGTGTTTACATGTCTGTGTGTTTACATGTCTGTGTGTTTACATGTCTATGTTTACATGTCTGTGTTTACATGTCTGTGTTTACATGTCTGTGTTTACATGTGTGTTTACATGTCTGTGTTTACATGTGTGTTTACATGTCTGTGTTTTCATGTCTGTGTGTTTACATGTCTGTGTGTTTACATGTCTGTGTGTTTACATGTCTATGTTTACATGTCTGTGTTTACATGTCTGTGTTTACATGTCTGTGTGTTTACATGTGTGTTTACATGTCTGTGTTTACATGTGTGTTTACATGTCTGTGTTTTCATGTCTGTGTGTTTACATGTCTGTGTGTTTACATGTCTGTGTGTTTACATGTCTATGTTTACATGTCTGTGTTTACATGTCTGTGTTTACATGTCTGTTTACATGTCTGTGTGTTTACATGTCTGTGTTTACATGTCTGTTTACATGTCTGTCTACATGTCTGTGTTTACATGTGTGTGTGTTGACGTGTGTTTACATGTCTGTGTGTTTACATGTGTGTGTTTACATGTCTGTGTGTTTACATGTCTGTGTTTACATGTCTGTTTACATGTCTGTGTGTTTACATGTCTGTTTACATGTCTGTGTTTACATGTCTGTTTACATGTCTATGTTTACATGTCTGTTTACATGTCTATGTTTACATGTCTGTGTGTTTACATGTCTGTGTTTACATGTCTGTGTTTACATGTCTGTGTGTTTACATGTGTGTGTTTACATGTCTGTGTTTACATGTCTGTGTTTACATGTCTGTTTACATGTCTGTTTACATGTCTGTTTACATGTCTGTGTCTTTACATGTCTGTGTTTACATGTCTGTTTACATGTCTGTTTACATGTCCGTTTACATGTCTGTGTTTACATGTCTGTGTTTACATGTCCGTTTACATGTCTGTGTTTACATGTCTGTGTTTACATGTCTGTTTACATGTCTATGTTTACATGTCTGTGTGTTTACATGTCTGTGTTTACATGTCTGTGTCTTTACATGTCTGTGTTTACATGTCTGTTTACATGTCTGTTTACATGTCTGTGTCTTTACATGTCTGTGTTTACATGTCTGTTTACATGTCCGTTTACATGTCTGTGTTTACATGTCTGTGTTTACATGTGTGTTTACATGTCTGTGTGTTTACATGTGTGTTTACGTGTGTGTGTTTACATGTGTGTGTGTTGACATGTGTGTGTTTTGACGTGTGTTTACATGTTTGTGTTTACATGTCTATTTACATGTCTGTGAGTTTACATGTGTGTGTGTTGACATGTGTGTTTACGTGTGTGTGTTTACATGTGTGTGTGTTGACATGTGTGTGTTTTGACATGTGTGTTTACATGTCTGTGTTTACATGTCTGTGTGTTTACATGTCTATGTTTACATGTCTGTTTACATGTCTGTGTGTTTACATGTCTGTGTTTACATGTCTGTGTTTACATGTCTGTTTACATGTGTGTGTTTACATGTCTGTTTACATGTGTATGTTTACATGTCTGTGTGTTTACATGTGTGTGTTTTACATGTCTGTTTACATGTCTGTGTGTTTACATGTCTGTTTACATGTCTGTGTGTTTACATGTCTGTGTTTACATGTCTGTGTTTACATGTCTGTGTTTACATGTCTGTGTGTTTATATGTCTATGTTTACATGTCTGTTTACATGTCTGTGTGTTTACATGTCTGTGTGTTTACATGTGTGTGTTTACATGTCTATGTTTACATGTCTGTTTACATGTCTGTGTGTTTACATGTGTGTGTTTACATGTCTGTGTGTTTACATGTCTGTGTTTACATGTCTGTTTACATGTCTGTGTGTTTACATGTCTGTGTTTACATGTCTGTGTTTACATGTCTGTGTTTACATGTCTGTGTGTTTACATGTCTGTTTACACTGCGAAATCTGACACAAAATGCAGAAGATTCTAGCTAGCACTTGTGTTAGCAGATTTTCATTGTCAGAGAACTCAAAAATGAAACTACACACAAACAGGAAATCTATCTGGCTCTTTGAGTTCCACAAACACACAGCTGACACTCACTGCCTCTGTGTGTGTGTGTGTGTGTGTGTTGTACCTGTGTAGGTGCTGCGGTGGCTGCTGCCGTGGTAACATGGCTTGCCAGCGTACCAATGGTGGCCAGGGTGGTGACGGGTGTTACCAAGGAGGCGTTAGCAGTGGCCACACCTCCTCCTGCCACACTGGTGGAAACACTTCCTGTTACTGAGGCCAGACTGGACACACCTGCAGAGAGAGAGAGCGAGACAGCTGACCTGAAACTACACCTGCAGAGAGAGAGACAGCTGACCTGAAACTACACCTGCAGAGAGAGAGAGAGACAGCTGACCTGAAACTACACCTACAGAGAGAGAGACAGCTGACCTGAAACTACAACTGACCTGAAACTACACCTGCAGAGAGGGAGAGAGACAGCTGACCTGAAACTACACCTGCAGAGAGGGAGACAGCTGACCTGAAACTACACCTGCAGAGAGAGAGACAGCTCACCTCTCTGTATCTCTGCCAAATGATTGGCTGTGTGTGCATCCATCCCAGATGATGGTAAATGCCCTGATATTGCACTGAACATGTTTCATATTCACAGAGCGGAGATGTCTTGGCCCAACATAAAGGATCTTTGTGTTGAACAGACGTGTCGGCCGTGTGCCGCTCTGCTTCTGTATGATGATATGTTCCAGATGAACAGGTCTTTTGAGTGTTTGGATAAATTATTTCATACTTAACTCAGAAATCATCTACACCTGCCAGTGAATCTCCCCACTGGGGGCAGTTTCTGCTAAAGCCTGGAGGAGCTGAGCTGTGGACGTCTCATCAACACCTGGCAAATATTTCTTTCATTCTGTTGATATTTAAGAACAGATTAGAAACCTTTTACATTTTAAATCGATCATGAATCTCTTCTTTATCCTTGATAAAGAAGATGATCTATTCTCAGTTTGGGGTTAAATGTTTGATTGCTGCTGCTGTTTCTGTAGTGGAATCAAGTGTGTGAGGGCTGTGGACTGTCTTAACTAGCTGTATACAGACGGGGCAGCGACCTGCACAACCTGCTCTGTTTTCATTGTTCCTTTTTGCTTTAATGGGCAAATAAATAACCACAACAATAAACAGGATCCAGTCTGACACCTGGATCTCAACACTGAGCCAGGCTGAAGAGTCAGGCCTGACCTCAGTGACCTCCACCTGAGGCACCACAGACAGACAGACAGACACGCAGTCTTGCATGTACCTGTGGTTGCCTTGACAACCAGCGTGGTGACAGTGGGTTTGGTGCCGGCAGTTCCTGGTGACACCAGTCTGACTCCACTCATGGGGACAGTCCTGAGGATGGTACCAGGCGCACCTGGAGCCCCTTTCAGAACCACCTGCGTGCACGCACGCACGCACACACACGCACGCACACACACACACACACACACACACACACACACACACACACACACACAGCAAGCATCAGCAAAGAGTGAGTGCTCTGATTGGTCGGCCACCAATCGTTAACAGCTGCTATTTGTTTGAACACAATACAAATAAAAAACACATACAGATGTCAACATTTACAGTGTGTGTGTGTGTGTGTGTGTGTGTGTGTACCTGGGTCAGGCCCTGCTGCCCCCCAGCAGAGATTTTGGGGACAGTGGTGAGGATCTTGCCGGCAGTTCCTGCTGTCACCATCTTGGTGGTGAGGATGGTGATGGGGCTCTTACTGCCAGACACTCCTGTCAGCGCGCGCACACACACACGCACACACACACACACACACACACGCACACACACACACGCACACACACACAGAAAGTGCTAAAATTAATGCAGAGCTGAGCCAAGCTGGACTGAGATGCTCTCGTCCAGTTTTCACCAATACCAATCCATACCAATATCAATACCAATATCAATACCAATATCAATACTAATATCAATTCTTTCTGCATGTGGTCCATTCTGGAGTCAGACAATCTGTAACTGAATCTGAACTGACAGACACTGTGTGTCTCAGTGTGTGTGTGTGCGTGTGTGTGTGTGTGTGTGTGTGTGTGCCCCCCACCTGCCCCCCCCTGCAGGGCAGACATCGGGATGGTCTTGATGATGGTGGTTCCTGGTTTGGAGGTTGCCGGGGAAACACCCAGGATGGTGGGCTTGGTTGCCGTGGCGCCGGCCTGTGTGGTGCTGAGGATGGTGGTCTGTTTCCCGTCTGATGATGTCACCAGCTTCAGTATGGTGCCTGCCGGGAGAGCGCCCCCCTTCGTCTGACACACACACACACACACACACACACACACACACACACACACACACACACACACACACACACACAGAGCAGTGTCAGCATCTTGGTTCCTGTTTCTTCTGGCTCATGAACATTCATCTATTTTATTGAACGACCACAGCAGAAAAGACTAGAACCCAGCAGAAACCAGCAGAACCCAGTAGAACCCAGTAGAACCCAGCAGAACCCAGCACCTGTATGATCTGGGCAGTTTGACCAGTCACGCCTCCTGTCTGGACTGACATCACCTTCCCCAGGTTGCCAAGGTTACCGATCTGAAACAGAGAGCAGAGGGGTGAGGTTGTCATGACGACACACACACACACACACACACACACACACACACAGACACACACACACACACACACCCCTAAATAGCAGCGTTACGGACAGCCCCACCCCTCACCAGAGCTCCGCCCCCTCCCATGCTGAGCGGGCTCTTCACCAGAGTGATGGTCTTCGTGACTCCACCCATCACCGTGGTAACCACCTGGGCCTGCTGGGCCACCGTCACCGTGCCAGACTTGTGCACCGTGATGATCGGCCGGCCGGGGGTGTCGGGGGTGGAGACTACCGTGGCCCCGCCCACCTGAGCCGCTGCCGTCTTCAGCATCCTGGTGGCTGGATTACTGACCTGAGAGAGACAGGTAGAGAAAGACAGGAGGAGAGACAGGTGAGAGAGAGAGACAGAGAGGCAGGCCTGTATCCTGATAACAGCTCCTTCCTGCTGTTACCCAGTTCTCCTCCCACAGAGCCCCCCCCCTCCCCCCACCTGCACCTGCCCCACCTGCTGAGTCATCACATCCTCAGCCCAGGCTCATGTCCCTGAGCCTGATCACTGTTCTAATTTTGTAGATTTGTAGATTTATTTATTTTTTAAAAGAAAGAAATGGGACAGTACATGTTAATGCACATATAAATGTAAACACGTGAGATTGTAGCCGTGTGGCTAATTTCCATCTCTAGTCCCATTGGCAGGTTGGTGTTGTACAACGTTCATTCACAATAACAACAAAACAAAACAACAGAACAAGACAAGACAAACAACATAGTTGATCATAAAACATACAGGCCAAGGCTCAGGGGACCGTGCGCATTTCACCACAGCTTAAACACTAAATTAAACACTAGAATTATATGTCGAGGGGCTGGTTAAAGTGCAAAGTGCTAAAGTGTAAAGTGCATTATTGTATTGCAAATTGCCCCCCCCCCAAAAAAAAAAAAAAAATACATAAAGTGCTATTTTGATTGCCTAATACTCAATTGCATATTACAATAATCTAATACCAACGATGGTAATTTGATACCTAGAGTACCTAGTTATATAGAAGTATAAAGTGCTTGTTGCGTTGCACATTGCCCCAGTGCCTAATTTGTGAAAATTGCACATTACCCGATTACATATTGCAGTAGATGATTGTATACCAACAATGGTAATTTTATGATACAGAGAGTACCCAATTATGCAAGAACATAAAGTGCGTGTTGCATTGCACATTGCCCTAGTACCTAAAAGAAAAAATAAATGGAGATGTAGCCCAACAAACAGAAAAAAAAAAAAAAAAAGAAAAGTTAATGAGGAAGAGGAAAGTAATAATAATGTATGTGCTCAATAGAAATTGCGGATGGAACCCTTGACATATTAATTACATTGAACAAATACACAGGTTTATGCATGGTTATGGCAACAGTGTTGTTCTTCCAGTAGCCAAGCTTTAAGCTGTTTAGTAAAAGATGTCAGAGTCGGAAGTTCACGTATCGTGCTTGGAACTGAATTCCAGGTGTGAGATGCACGAACAGAAAAAGTGGCTTGACTACGGGCAATAAAGGTTTTCCTTTGGGGATGAATAAATGATCAATCATCAGAACAGAGTCATGTATACGGTGATAAACTGATGAACTGACCATGACAGGTGCGGCGACCTTGACCGGCAGGCTGCTGGACGCCGGGCTGACGGCCACTGTTTTAACAAGAGCAGCTCCGGCCGGGACGTTCAGCACAGCCGCCGAAGAGGGCGGGATCTTCTGAGTGGCTGCGGCCGCCGCCGCCAGTGCCGCCATGCCACTCATCTGAGGGCTGCTGCCCATTGGCTGAGAGGCAGACAGGAAGCAGAGTGAGACACAGCTCAGTGTGACTGAGCGATCAGCTGATTAGGATACCAGCACAAATCCCACAGACATGATACGTGGTCTAGCAGCGACGTAGCAGTTAAGCTAGCTAGTGTGTGTGAAGATGATGTCATACCGTCCCCTGGCTGGCCTGCGCTGGCACCACCATACGAACACCAGCAGGAAGCGTCGTCACGGCGACAGGGGCTTTGGGTGTGGCCTGTCGCACGGTGACAATGGAGGCTGCTCCGGTGGAGCTGGGAGCTGCCGCAACCTTCAGGACAGCTGGGAAATTAGAGCACCAAAATCAGAAACGTGACAAATACAGCTCATATTAATCCTGGTTAACACAGCTGTGTGTTTTCTGCTCTGTATCTCCTTTATTCATGTGTGAGCAAAACTCTCCTGACGAAGCTCTCCCTCTCACCACAGGGAAGGAGCTCAGGCAGGGCCCCATAATTTCCACGATCACAGAATCGCGGATGGAATCACGGAATTAGCCAAATAAAACAGAATCTATTTTTAACACGGAATATCACAGAATTTGACATAATTTGAATGAAATGCTGTTTTTGTGTGGAATATGAATGTATGTCTGGAGAGAATCACATTAATTTGATGTGTTTGTCAGTGCACTACATACTGAGTGTTTGAGCAGCATCTCCTGTGTGGTAAAAAGTACTGTGTTGTTGTGGATGAGACTCCGATGCAGGACACTGCAGGGTCCTAAACACCGTCATTTGGAAGTTAATGTGAAGAGCCTGAACGTACAACAGTCAATACTCAGTTAACAATCTCTTAAGTTAAATGTGTTCATCAACCCTCAGGTGAAATAATCACTGATGCATCCTCTTGTCATTTTTGTTCAGTCATTAATAACATATCATTTTCACCACTTATTGCTATAACAACGTAATTGTTAAATAAATAAATAAAGTGTTGTTTATTTGTTACCTCAATTAATTTAAGGTCATTTCTATTTCATTTGTGTGCATTTCAGTCATTAGCATTTTAGTCATTAACATTAAAAACACTCCTTTTTTGGTAGTAAAATAAGAGTAAAAGGTAAAAAACGGAATTTCCAAAAATTGAAACGGCAAAAACGGAATTTGGGAAAAAATAAAACAGAATGTGGGAAAAAGTAAAGTGGATTTCATAGGGCCGTACCCGTGGACCAAACCTGATGGAGGTCTTCCACACACAGAAACTAGATCAACTGCCCTTTTAACGTGATCAGTCAACTGTCTAATGTCTGGGCTAATCTACCTCCTGCAGGTCTGGTCTACCTCCTGCAGGTCTAATCTATCTCCTGCAGGTCTAGTCTACCTCCTGCAGGTCTAGTCTACCTCCTGCAGGTCTAATCTATCTCCTGCAGGTCTAGTCTACCTCCTGCAGGTCTAGTCTACCTCCTGCAGGTCTAATCTATCTCCTGCAGGTCTAGTCTATCTCCTGCAGGTCTAGTCTACCTCCTGCAGGTCTAATCTATCTCCTGCAGGTCTAGTCTATCTCCTGCAGGTCTAATCTACCTCCTGCAGGTCTGGTCTATCTCCTGCAGGTCTGGTCTATCTCCTGCAGGTCTAATCTACCTCCTGCAGGTCTAATCTACCTCCTGCAGGTCTGGTCTACCTCCTGCAGGTCTGGTCTACCTCCTGCAGGTCTAATCTATCTCCTGCAGGTCTGGTCTACCTCCTGCAGGTCTGGTCTATCTCCTGCAGGTCTAGTCTATCTCCTGCAGGTCTTATCTTCCTCCTGCAGGTCTGGTCTATCTCCTGCAGGTCTAATCTACCTCCTGCAGGTCTAGTCTATCTCCTGCAGGTCTAATCTACCTCCTGCAGGTCTGGTCTACCTCCTGCAGGTCTGGTCTACCTCCTGCAGGTCTGGTCTATCTCCTGCAGGTCTAATCTACCTCCTGCAGGTCTAGTCTACCTCCTGCAGGTCTGGTCTACCTCCTGCAGGTCTAATCTACCTCCTGCAGGTCTGGTCTATCTCCTGCAGGCCTGGTCTACCTCCTGCAGGCCTGGTCTACCTCCTGCAGGTCTAATCTATCTCCTGCAGGTCTGGTCTATCTCCTGCAGGTCTGGTCTACCTCCTGCAGGCCTGGTCTATCTCCTGCAGGCCTGGTCTACCTCCTGCAGGTCTAATCTATCTCCTGCAGGTCTGGTCTATCTCCTGCAGGCCTGGTCTACCTCCTGCAGGTCTAATCTATCTCCTGCAGGTCTGGTCTATCACCTGGTGCTCTTGCAGCCAGTGGGCTGGTGGGCAGCGAGGCGGTGGGGGAGGGGCTCAGTGTGATGCCTGACATTGGGACTGCCTGGTTGGCCGGCGTGGCGGTGACGAGGCTGTGGCTCTTCGGGGAGCTGGCTGCAGGAGCAGAGGCCGGGCTGGAGGCGGGCGTGGCGGCGGCGGGCGCGGCCGGGATGTCATACTTCTGCAGCTGCAGCAGGTAGGTGTCGGCGGTCTGAGACGGACCCCAACTCACCTCCAGAGACGACGTGTTGGCACGAACCAGCTGAACCCGGGACGGAGCCACGGGACGCTCTGAAGACAGACAGGTCAGACAGACAGACAGGTCAGACAGACAGACAGGTCAGACAGGCAGACAGGTACACAGACAGGCAGACAGAAGTCTGTATTCTGATAATAGTGATGGACATTATCTGTTTCATATACAGCAACAGAACACTGACCTGCCTCCTGGGATTTCATATCTATCTATGTGTCTATATATATATATATATATAGACACATAGATAGATATACACACACACACACACACATATATACATATATTTATATAGTTCTACATATATTTTCATATTATAAATAGTTTAGTCCAACCAAATGGTGTAACTGGACAGGAGGACAGAGGACAGGTGGTGTTCTTTCTTTCTATATTAGTGACAGTTGTTGTGCTAAAAACATTTAATAACATTTAAATAAAATAAAATAAAATTTAAATAAAATCTTCACAGTCTTTCCACTGTGGTCTTAATTTATTTTAACTTTTTGTGCAAAAAAGAACGAACGAAATATAAAGAATTGAAAAGCAGCATCAATAAGGGTAGTGTCAATAAAATCCAAACAACACTCATCCCTAGGTAAGACAGTGTCTAAATAAAACTATGAATCAGTGTAACCCGGGCTGTGACGATGGCTTGGTGTTGGTGTCGTCATACTTTTGATCACACTGATGGGCGTGAGCGTACCTGTCTCAAGGTACCACAGGTCCTTGCAGCACACCTGGTTGTTCCAGGCCTTCCTGTAGCCGTCCCGGCCGCTCCACACGTACAGCCTGGAGTTGATGGCCACGCTGCAGTGCCCCGCCCTCGCCCGCGGGACGTTCTCCTCCAGGCTGTCCATCACCACCGTCTCCCAGCACATAGAGTCTGCAGCGAGACAGGAGGACAGACAGGGGGAGGGAGACAGGTGGGAGAAAGACAGGTGGAAGCAGACAGGTGGACAGACAGGTAAGCAGGTAACACTTAACCCTGAACCACCACACAGAGATGTAAAGAAGGCAGTTAGTAAAAATAAAAACTGTAAAAAAGGTCAGTGGTGCTCAAGCTGGGGTCTGGGGACCTGCGGGGCCCTCAGTGACAGGGTTGGGTACCGAAACGCGGTGCCAATAGGGCACCGGGTCCGACGTAAACGGTAGTAACAAGACAAGAGAAATTTCGGTGCCCCCCTGGTGTTCCAGCATCAACTTGCAGTTGCTGAACGTGATGTCAGCGCCGCTACTCAGCACACCTGCTACTCAGCACACCTGCTGACCAGCACACCTGCTGATCAGCACACCTGCTGACCAGCACACCTGCTGATCAGCACACCTGCTGACCAGCACACCTGCTGACCAGCACACCTGCTACTCAGCACACCTGCTACTCAGCACACCTGCTGAGTAGCAGGTGTGCTGATCAGGACTGATAATGAGAGGATCAATGAAGATGCAGAAGGCAAAACGCTCCAAGGTTTGGCTCCATTTCACATAACAGGTTAAACGCTGCCGAGGCGGCGCTCCGACGCTTTCACAACCATTTACACAGCATGCTTAACGTCGCTGATCGGCCTTTAAATACACCGACAGAAAATACATTTAAGTTTGTCTCCTTTTTAAATAAAGCTCCTGTACAGAAGGCGAGCGGCCAACTTCCAAAACATCCCAGGCACTCAGAGCCTCCTGCAGCTATTCTTCACGTTTATTTAAAAAACACAACCGCATAACCAAACACAACAACAAGTAGCAACTCATATTTACAAAAGAGAAAACACATCGACAAATCAGAAACCACAAGCAAAAATCAGGAAATCACAGCAGCAGTGACTCAAAGCGGAGGAGGCAGCTGATTGGACGCGGCGTCCTGTCCGTCGTGCTGCCTGCTTTAGCCTCAGCAGCTTCGGCCCGGTTGAGGACATTCCTCCGGCTCCTTCACGCCCGGCCCAGGAACGCCGCCTTCTCCTGGCTGAACTTGAAGGCAACACCTTCACAGCCAAACATGGCAGAGTCACGCCGGCAGCGTCGGGAGCAGCAGATAAATGACTGTTTGGACTGTTTCGTACGCTATTTCATCTTTAAATTCACTTCTAATATTTTTTGAGGCCGCAGATCAAATGTGCAGATTTCAAATATTGGCAGTTTTACGACTGTTGGTGGTGAATCAAAAATTTGATCCCACATTTTCAGAGTTTAGAAGCTCCATGAGCTGAATCTTGCGGGGGTAAGTAGCTAGGCAGCCCGGCCACGGAGCCGCTGGAGCTCCGCCTGCAGACAAGAGGCTTTGGTTTCCCAGCAGCCCGTCTGTGGAGCCCCACCCGCTCTGACACGTGAGGGGTGTGTTCACAACTTATATCTGATGGAGATCACTGCTGCTTCTGTGTCTCATTTAATCTGATGTGTTTGTCAGTGCAGTCGACCCAACATCTGACTGAGCAGACACACACCCGAGCTGTGTGTGTGAGTGAGTGTGTGAGTGAGTGTGTGAGTGAGTGTGTGTGTGTGTGTGTGAGAGGGAGAGTGAGTGTGTGAGTGTGAGTGAGAGAGAGAGAGAGAGAGAGAGAGAGAGAGAGAGAGAGAGAGAGAGAGAGAGACTGGGTGGTCAATTTGTGTTTTTTTCCAGATAAAATAACCCTGCAGTCTGGGGTCTGTCTGGTGTATGTGTGTGTGTGTGTGTGTGTGTGTGTGTGTGGCAGCATGGTGGGGATGCAGAGTGAAGCAGCAGGATGGTTTCTCTCTCACAGCAACATGGAGGCTGATGCAGCTGCTCTCAGATCAGCAGCACGAGGAGGAGCGTGTGTTTCATCTGTGCTCGGTCCTTCATGTTGTGCTGACTTCAGATCACCTGATCAGCATTTATTACCGGCGTTAATCTGTCACTGGCATTTTTATAAGCTCATGTGTAAACTTAAATGAGTGACTTGATGAAGCAGCAGGTAGTAAGAAAGCGAAATCAGTTTACTCAAAGAATTCTCCATCATCTCACTAAAACTGCCTTTATCCATAATTTTATTATTTACAGTGATGTTTACAAGCATTTCCAACATAAATAAAGAAGAGGGATAACCGGATGTCTGCAGTTCCTTAAAGTGTTAAATGCAAAATTCTAATACCGCACCTTTTTTTTTTTTTTTTTTAAACAAACTCACTGTCTTTATGGCCTTGACTTTTAGATAATCATATTTTATTTATCAGGTATAACATGGCAGATCTGACAATAACAGAACAGAGGATACCAAGTTATAATTATTCTCTTTTGACTTAATATTACTTGGAGTTTAATGTTATTTCTAATAGGTGATGTACTTAATCAGAACAGGTGCAAAACTGACTATGTACTATCTATGTATGTATGTATATACATACATACATACATATACACACACACACACACACACACGTGTATGATTCTGTTCATCTTAATCTACATAACAGAAAAAAGTCTTGAACTCAATTTTATAAATATTAGGCCTTGGAAAAAGATTATTTGATTTAGAAAATTCACTATTAATGAATAAATGAAACTTAACTTAGAAACTGATTAACTGATACAATAACTTGAACAATGATTTAGCTTAGGTTATTTATTTTAGAGAATGAAGTGAAAGAAGGAATCAAAATGAATTATTTAACCTAGAAACTGATTGAAAGACAAATTATGATTGACTTATTTTTGACAACATGTCAGAATAACATGGCTGTGTTGGCGGCGGCACTCTGAACACGTTTAAAGAAGCAGAGCGTTTAAAGAAAGATCTGATCCAATCAGAGCCATGTGGCGTCCAGCGGCGTCCAATCAGCGGCGAGCGGTAGCTACCTGTTCCACTCTGACTTCATGTTGTTGTGATTTGGGATTTGTGCTTGTGGTTTCTGATTGGTTGCAGTGTTTTCTCTTTTGTAAATTTGATTTGCTATTTGATGTTGTGTTTTGTACTATATTCATATTTTCACACGGACTAAATACTGTGAGTATTCGTCTTATCCTGAATTAAACAATCTGTTTATATAACTGTTCCATTCAGAGTCCTGTGTACCTGGCTGCACCAAGCACAACATATGGCCATGGACTTACTCATGTCAAACTGCTTGTCCATATTGGGGTCAAGGGGGCGGAGCCTATCCTGGCGCACATCAAGCAGAAGGAACAAAATATTGAGCCTGCAGAGTTTCCACCTCAAACAGGTTGGCAGCCAGAGAGGATCTGATCACAGATCAGCTGCCCCACACTTCATCATGTCATATGTAAAGTCACACTGTGTGTGTGTGTGTGTGTGTGTGTGTGTGTGTGTGTGTACACGCACCCAGGTTGAGGCAGGCCAGTGTGTTGGTGCACTTCCACTCCTTCTCATGAGTTGCCACTTTAACATCATCCATCACCAGAGGAACCCAGCCACCAAACACATACATCCTGACAGACAGACAGGTGGAGAGAGAGACAGACACACACAGACAGACAGACAGGTGGAGAATGACAGACAGGTAGAGCAAGACAGGTAGACACAGAGGTGGAGAGACAGACAGGTAGAGAGGAACATGTAGAAAGAGAGAGAAAGCAGGGAGGCAGAGACAGAAAGAGGGACAGGTGTTAACTCCAGAACCAACAAACAGCAGGATGGTGATGGCAGTGTGTGTGTGTGTGTGTGTGTGTGTGTGTGTGTGTGTGTGTGTGTGTGTGTACTTGTTGTTGATGGTGGTGGCAGAGTGGAGGCTGCGGGGGAGGGGGGCGGTCCCACTGATGTTCGGCTTGCTCCAGGTCAGAGAGTCTGTGACATCATCACAACAAGAACCAATCAGAGCTAAGCACAAAAACAACAGACTGAACAATCAAACCTGTCTGTCAGCCTGTGTGTCTCTCTCTCAGCCAGCCTGTCTCACCTATGCAGAGGGTCCACAGGTCTCCCAGGCGACAGCCGCTCATGCCTCCGTAGACGATCAGTGTGTTGCTTCTCTGCGACGTGACGGCGGTGTGACTCTCTCTGGGCGGCGGCGGCGAGCCCACCGTCACCGGGATCTCCCAGCCGACCACGCTGGAGCCCGGACGCAGCTCCAGGGTGTACAGGTCATTCAGGTACCTGCACACACACACACGCACGCACGCACGCACACACACACACACACACACACACACACACACACACACACACACAGAATCAGGGTTTCCAGTCTGTAAAGTGTTTATGATAAACAGACGGTTGTTTACAAACATGTGATACCGGGGGATGTTGTTTTTGGGGTCTTCGCTGTCATTGGCCAGTCCTCCAAACAGGTAGCAGCGGTTACCAATCAAGGAGAAGCTGTGTCCGAGGCGGGGGCAGGGGGGCGGGCCGTTCTTTGGCGCCTTCGCCTTTAGACGCTTCCACTCCCAACGACTGGCCTGAGTAAACAATAACCAAAACAATATAAAAGTATACAATACACAACGTAATAATCCATATCAAACACAAACTGGTTAACAAAGAAGTGATCTGATGCAAATAAATATTTAATTAAAAAATGTCTCGATCAAATCACTCCTGTTTTTATTCAAATGAGTTGTATCACTGTGTTTTTCATCATGTATGCACTCTGTTAGTGTGACGTCACGGCGGCGGGCTCCTCCTCCAGGTGCTGTACCTGCAGCTCATACAGGTCGCTGCTGTATTTGCCGTACTCCACCATCCCTCCGAACACCAGCAGCCTCGTCCCGTCACACACGAAGCCGTAGGCGGCGCAGCCCGGGGGGATGTCACCGCGCACCGCCGGGATGAACCACTGGTTGGTGGCTGCAGGGACACAACAACAACAACAACAACAACAACAACAACAACAACATGAGGATGACATCACTGGCCACCGCAGCTGACTGAGGTAAAGTACTGATGATCACCTCCATGATGCTCAGTAAGGCTGGGCAATATATCAATAACTTATCAATACTGTGATATGAAATTAGCCATCATCCAGGATTCCATATCATGATGTCTTTTCAGGATTTTAAAAGCTGCACTACCATGAAAAAAATGACATTTTCTGAACTTATTTCACTGTTGTAGCTGCTGTATTATTTGTCTCTGGCTGCTCGGTCATCATTTCCACATTACTGATGATGCTGAGCAACATGTCTTGTGTGTAAACATGTCATGAAGAGGCCAGCAGGCATCAGGTACAGGGTTGGCTCAGAGGCACCCAACCTCACAGAACTATCACCCGCTTAGCAAACACCAGAGCACAAGACATCACTCACACACTGCACCAGCACATCATGCCTACCTTCAGGGCACAGGTACAGAACCATCAAGGTGAGGAGGGCTCGCCTCGGGAAAGCTAGAGCTGCCCTGAACAGCAGGCCCCGCTCATCTGTCTGTCTGCCACTGCTTTGTGTTATTGCTTCACTGTTATGTTTAGTCACATGTTGTTACTGTTGATGTCTGCCTTGTCATGTGCAATGTTGCCCTCTTTGTTACGCACAGTCAGTGAGGACAAACCTCCCTACAGGGACCAATAAATCAAATCTCAATCTCTCAAATCTCTCAAATCTCAATCTCACTGGGTCAGAGGTGACGAGCTGTTTGGGATCAGGCTGCTGCCTCGGTCTGACTGCTCTGAGTCCACATGAGGTGGATGTTCACTGTAATTCTTCACATTAATCATCATCATCATCATCATCATCATCATCATCATCACCGTGAGCACAGTGTATGGCAGTCCTGCTCCGCGCGCCGGGTCATGACGCTTTCCTGCGTGTTAATGTTTACGTTCTGACTGCTGACTGGCGGGGGGCGTGGACACGTGACGTCACCAATGTTTTTACTGAAACGCGCCATTTCTCTTTGTATTTCAGCCGGAGGGGCTGTGCGGGCTAGCTGGCTAACCTGCTAGCATCCCGGCTAACCAGATAACATTTAAACTTCCGGTCAAGTTCCACTTCCATCTTTTAAATAATGTTCCACTCCAATAAAAATGATCCTTGTATTGGCGCAATTTTCTGAGGCGCATTTGTAAATAGCAAGACTCAGCCGAATTATGTCATATAAGGCTTTTCTTTTACAGAGAGTTGACTCCAGCCATTAGCTTATGACAGCTAGCTAAAGGAGCAGAGGCGGTGTGTGCTATCCCATGCTAGCAGCGTTAGCTCCGCTCCTTTAGCATTAGCATACCTTCCGTCAGAACACAGGTAAACACTCACCTGTGTTGTAGACGTGAAGCTCGTCCACGATGCCCTCGTTCCCTCCTCCGAACACCACCATCAGCTCTTTGATGGCCACGGCTCGGTGCCCGTGGCGGGGCCGCGGCACGGGGCCGCTCCAGCCCTGGACCCGCTTCCACCGCGGCTGCAGCGCGGCGGCGGGGCCCGGCGGCTGCAGCGCGGCGGGGCGGCCCGGCGGCTCCGAGGCCATGGCTGCTGTCCTCTTGAGGGAGAAAATCCAAATTCAGTGCAAACAACCTGTTCCAAACTCCACTCCTGTTTATTTCCCCTGGTGTCTGTGGCTGGCTGGGTCTGTGCAGGGTGCAGCTCGGCTAACCCTGCTAACGGCACTAGCCTCTGTTCTGACAGCGGCGCTAACTAGCCGGCTAGCCTAGCCTAGCCTAGCCTAGCCAGAGTGAGCTATGCTAGCAGTGCGTTAAAATAAGCAGATTTCTTGTTCTGATTTCAGATTTGGTCTGCGGTGAGCAGCAGTTGCTGTACTTGGTGTCAGTGGCTTTATTTCGGCCGTCTATGCCGTTGAAATAGAACAGTGCTACTTGGGTTTCTACTTCATCTTCACCGGGTTAGTTAAGTAGCTTTGCAACTACCGCATCCTGGGAGCCGCCATCTTAGCCCGGTGGACGCTTTGCAGAAAAAACCTGTAACCCGCTGACAGCTCTGGTGAATATAAGCTGATCAGAAACGTAAATATGTGTCCAGCTGCTGCCTGCGCCTGGCCGGTTGCTCTGGGTGTCCCTCTGAACACAGGGAGGCTGAGGGAAACTGGCAGTTACGGATCCACAGCGGCGGGGATGGGAGCCGCCATCTTGCTGCTAGCAGCCACCAAACCAAACAAACTGAGCCTGAAAATGGCAGCGAGAAGACCTGCAGCCCATGTTATCACAGCATGAGAGCCTTTATTCCATACAGCTGGACCATGGCGACATATCAGCCTGTGTATTCAGTGTTTTATCCTCTGGATGCAGCTGCTATGGCGAGGAGCCTCACACCGAGGCAGACAGCAACAACACAACAGCAAACTGCAATAAACAGACTTTTATTTCCCCACAACACTTTGTTCAGTCAGATCAGTCTCTTGTTGTGTTCAGTGATGCAGGAACAGTCAGGCGTGGTGTACAGGAACCTGGCTTCATCACACCTGATTCACAGCAATGCGCATTTTGTTTCAGGTGTGGCCGTTTTCACTAAAAACTAACATTAGTTCATTTAGCAGCAGATGCTATTCCTGCTAGCAGCTTTAGCTTGCTGTCCCCAGCTAGCTTCACCGGGGAAACGAGGCTAATGCTAGCCAGCGGTTTAACCACCTTTACTGCAGTCTTACTACATATTAATCACAGTCACCGTATAATACCTTTAGAAACCCTACAGTAGTACTATGGACAGTTAGCATACAATACTACAGTATAACTTCATATAAAAACTAGGGTGAGCGAGATTTGGCGTTGGTTCATTTAGCCTTTATGCTAACCTGCCTCACAGCTGGAAGCTATGCTGGCCGTGTTTACCAGCCTCTCTCCCTTCAGAGTCAGAGTTAGGGTCAGGGTCAGGGTTAGGGTTAGGGTCAGGGTCAGGGTCAGGGTCAGGGTCAGGGTTAGGGCTCGGGTCAGTCACAGCTGTGCTGCTGATGGTAAACTAACTGGTTTCTAACCGCAGCAGGTGCCCGCTCCCCGCTCACACACACTCCTGAGCAGTTTTGGTGACTGTGTGTTCGCCAGCCCTTTAAGCAGTAAACGGTAACTCTAGCATTAGTCTTAGCAGATGGGACAGACTTTGCATTAGCTTTACGTCGCTAGCTGCTAGCTGCTAGCTGGCTAACTGAACCTTCCCTAAATATTCATCTTATTATCCAACATGGAGACACGCCAGCACTGAGGAGTGAGCTCATTTACGGGGACAAGTCAGTGCAGCTCCTCTTTATTGCAGTTTCAGTCAAATCTGACCGTAACTGACTCCGCTTGCCAGCTGTTCCCAGCTGTTCCCTCGAGAAACATGGCGGCTCCGCCGTCAGCTGTCAGAGGCTACACAAACAACAGGCTGTGCATGATCCTTCACACAATACTTACTCGTTAATGGGTGTAAATTATATTAAACGTGTCGGAGTGCAGACTAGGTTTAGGTGTGAAAGCCCGGGTGATTGTAGCTGTAAAAACAACACATCTGCAGCTTCTCACGCCGCCCAGGAAGACGCCATTTTGTCGCCAACAGCAGCGAGCAGCGGCGGAGAGGCGCCGCCTGGCGGAAAGCGGCGGCACGGCAGGCGGCGTGCGGCCGCGCGGCGTCCAACAATTCAGTTTCCATAGAAACGGTCAAGATGCGTACGCACAAAACCCTGTGTACATCATTTCCTGCGTATGAACTGTATGTATAAAATCAGAATGTGCGCATTTCTAGCGCGTTAAAAGTTATGTAGAGGATGTTTTGTGATGTGATGAATTGGAGATGAAATATCAGCTGAGAGACGGAATCTTTTAGTAAAAGATTTTGATTTTTTAGGTTGATAACCAGATGCACTGATAGTGGTTTTGTTTTATTTTATTGGCGTTCACACAAAGTTAAACAAAAACCAATCAAAGACACGTTTATAACAATTCATTACTTCTGTGAGGTTAATTTGATCATTATTTTAAATGACATGAAGTCAGAGTCAACATTTTATCAATCTGTAATGTTATATATCTGTAATCCATGAAAATAAATCAGGACCACAGTGGGCCTGTATGGACTGTCCATCCAGTTGGTGTGGGATATGTTTCTGTGTTCTTCTGCACTGGTGTACTGGAGACAGCAGTGGTGGTGAAGGTCAGCGTTGTTGGGCTGTGTGTGTTTCTGATTTGAAAGGATCAGCAGGAGGAGGAAGTAGAGGTCATTAATAAACTTTATTTCCTATTAAATGTGAAAGCATGAGTGTGTTTTTGATATGCACTGTGTGTAAAGCCACACACACACACGCTGAGTTGTTGTTAAATTTTATTTCTGCTCACAAAAGCTTTGACAAAGACAAATATCCTCAAAGTCAATCTAAACCTATGATAATAAAAGATGAAAGGGTGAAACATAATGATGGTCAAAACAATCAAAGTAAATGTATAAAATGAAGTTTTAAGATGTGATCTGAAACGAGCCGCAGTCACTTTATTCATCAGCCTGGCAGTTTACACTCTCCCCTGCATGGAGAGGAGAGGATCTGAGTTCTGCACAGGAAACATGTTGGCTTTTAACTGGAATACCTTTTCTGACAAACACCCCCCATGAGAATAAAAAAACTCCAACTAACACTGACACTAAGAAAAACTCAACTCAAACTAAACATTTTCAAACAAGAAAAAATAATCTGAAACCAGCAAACCCGCTCTAGAGACTAAAGTGAAACTAAACTGAGCTGGAAACTAAAATTAAGAACAAAATAAAAATAAAAACTAATGAAAAATTCAGAACAATAATAACTTTGATAGTCATGCTATTTTTTTTGAAAAGCAACACAAAACAGTGAAATGCAAAGGTGAGATAAGAGGCAATGGGTAGCGTTGGTGGTGGTCGGGTTGGGCGGCGGTAGGGGTCAGGCTCGGCGGCAGTGGGAGTTGGGTTTAGCATTAGGCCGCTCCTCCAACACCTGGGTTGGGGATCGGAGCTTCGTCCACATCCTGCACATTCACCAGCACGGTGGCGGTGGCGGTGGGCAGCTGGGTGGCGAAGGGAACATCATTTTCCACTGCGACCAGCAGGGTGTGCTGACGGGCCCGCTCAAAGTCCAGGCCCTGCAGGGACAAGGCATCAGAAAAACCTCTTGTGAACAAGAAAAACAAATACATTCATTTTTTTCAGGTGCACTGATGTTTGTTTCCCTTTAAGCAAGAAAATGAAAGTTGTTTCTCTTTGCACACAACAAGTAGACTGGTGGGGGGTCCCACGTGTTTAACCTGTGCAGGTGGACCAACTGCTCAGGTCATGACTCAGCAGTTTACCTGCAGCTGAAAGAAAAGGGACACACCTTCCAGGACCATCAGGTTCATGTCCTGGACAGGAGGACAGATGGCTGGACAGAGGAACTGTCTCTGAGCAGAGGAGGAGCTCTCACACCTCCTGTCTCCCACCTGCAACACTGTCCTGTCCCTCCTGGAGTCAGGTGACCCTAATGACCCTCAGGTGACCCTAACGACACTAACGAGGTGGTCCCAGCAGGAAGGAGCGCTAACGGGGCAGTCACCTGGAGAATGAGCTCACAGGTGGAACAGCTGGGACGTCCCACCTGTCTGTCAGAGCTGAAGAGGAGAAACGTGTTGAAGAACCTGCAGACAGACCAGCTGACCTCAGTTCAGCTCCGTGTGGAGAACCAGGAGCTGCTGACTGAGAACCTCCACAGACAACCAGTAGGTGGCGCTGGTTGAAACTTTTCCCTCACACAAAATGCAGTCATTTTTAAACAGTAAACGAGTGACACATCCTACAGTTTTACCACTGAAACATGTTAAATGCAGATGCATGAATGAGACGGTGTGGATCACAGCCCACCGCGACGCTGTGAGGAACAACAGAAACCACTTATTACCTAGTGAAAAGAATATATAAAATAAAAATGGTATGAATTATGTGGAAAATGTAGACATACAGAATTTGCAAAATGTGCATAGGTAACTTTTTTGAAACAGTTTTTGCAAAAGTAGTTTGAACCTACAAGGTTCATGGGCAACACGTGTGTGAAGGTGCAGTTTTCAATGCAAAATTCACTCTGTTCAGGCAATAATGTTAAACTCAACTGCTGTTGAAAATCAACAGGTGCTGTGGTTTGTGCTTTATGGTTGTGTAATTTAGATGTGTGTGTTCTCCCTCTGCTGTGTGTGTTGGATCTTTTTGTTGCTTGTTATGCGTCTTATGTTTGTTCCTCCATGTTTTTATAAAGCATGAACCTGCACAGGGACTACAGATGAAAATAAGCCTGTATGGCTACAAGGTGCATGCTAGGGCACCTGATCATTAATGTGCACGCTCTCTTCTTAAAAGGCTCAGTCACAACCTGAGCGCATGTCACATACTGTAGGAATCTGTCAGGACCTGCAGCCTCAGCCGTGATCGCAAGAAAATCTGTGCGAGCGCGGCGATGCGACGGCAGCTCCCCAGAAGGCGTGGGACCGTGGGGTGACACCGGCCCGCAGACTCTGCTGACCTCTTACCTTGGCAGTGGTGATGATGCCCTCGTTTTGATTGGCTCCTGACTCCACGGTGAAATATTCATCGGGATCGCCGCTGACAATCGTGAACTTGGCGATCCAGGCTCGAGAATGGGGCTCATCACCGTCGGTTACCAGCATCTTAGCAACATGAAATCCAACTTTGTTTTCTGGGACCGTCGCTTCATACTGGAAAGAAGGAAGGAAGGAAGACACAACACGTGTTTGGGTAATGATCATCCATCACACCTCAGAATATGAACCACAACACTGTAGTCTGTCTTTCAACAAAACATGAGACATTTTTGTCCAGATGATGTTTTTAATTCAACATGTTTAATACTTGAGAATATCAATATGCACAGAGGTATATCTGGGGGGGGTGGGGGGGGCTTTCTCAATGTGACAACCGTTTGGTTTCACCTCTGTGACTCGTGGCCTACATTCCTTTTGTATTTCAGTCCCAGCCTTGGTCATGAAGTCATCTTTTCACTCTGTTGTCCAAGTTTATATCTCCAGCATGAAACAACACAGTAGGAACACACAGGGACGAGTATCTAAACGCTCACTTCTCCTCAACATTAAATCTGGATACAGATGGAACCTTCTGTCCATTCTCTGAATTCATCTCCTCTGTATTTGTGCAGGTTTCAGGAAGCTTCCGGATGCAGACCAAATGGAGCAGCAGCACCGGAAATCGCGGTGGCAAGGAGCCGATAGTTCAAGAGAGAGCGGTCTATGAGCGAGACATGAAGGGGACATTTTTAAACCATCGCACACTGAAATAACGTCACTGTAACTTTACCAGGAGTTGTTTGGTGATGTGTTCATGATGCGTTTAATGACCTCACGGACCGCCGTCCTCCTGTGTTGATGTGTTTAATGACCTTTAAACGGACACTTTTATTTTCCTATGTAAGGGAGCAGAAATGAGCCTTAAGGTGAGCTTTTTATCATCCTTTTTCAGAACATCTGACACCTGTGTCAGGAGTGCTATGTAAGCTAGCTAGCAGCACATTCAGCTGCACCACACTGACACACGGCCTGCTGTTGCCTCAACAGGTTGCACTGCATGCTGGGTACATGGTACTCACTTTGGACTGGCTGAAGGCCGGGGCGTGGTCGTTGCTGTCGGAGATGGAGATGATGACCCTCGCCTGCCCTGAATGTCCATGTCCCTCTAGGTCTGCAGCCTGCACATCCAAGGTGTAATTCCTGCATGTCTGTGGGCAGAGACACACACTGTGGTCATGCTTCCACTTCCTGCTGTCTGCTCCATGTTTGCTCCAGCCTCTTCAGGCAGGAACCCTGGAGATCTTCTCACCCCAGAGAGGTCACCACGTTCAGTGGGATTTTACAGCATATCAGGCAGGTTTTGATATACTGGGAACCTTAAAGAGTAACGTAACCCCCAACCCACACCTGTGTGAAGTCTGACCTCGTGTAGTGAAAAGCAGGGTGCCGGGTCATCTTTGGTGGCAGATGATGTCACCACCTATGGGTGGTCCCAGTGTTTTGGCACATTTTAGCACAGAGGCCCACATCACAAACTGAGATTCCCCGTACACACTCGATCTCAGGGAGCCTCCACTATTCAGAACTTCAGTATTTACTAACCCTAACCCTAAGAAACCACTTTGACGTTTCTGTGCACGTACCCTCGTGACAGTCCCTCAGTGAGCAGCCCCCATGTTAGCTACCTGTAGTACCGGAGTGTGACATGGAACGTCTTTAAAGCCTCACCTCTCTGTCCAGCCCAGCAGAGTTGACCCGGATCATTCCACTCACAGGGTTGATTGCAAACATATTGCCGTTGGGCAGCTCTGGATCCTGTCTCAGAATTCTGTAGCGAATATCTGAGTTGGCATTACCAGGTTCATCCAAATCTGTGGCCTCGACCTTAATCACCTCAAAACCTGCAGCGAGAAACAAATCAGTCAAGAGGAGATTTAAAGGGTGATTTTACTGCTGGAAAGGTCTTTTCATGAAACAGGACTGTGTAGGCAACAGAAAGGCACAAATATTTTTGAAATTGGTGCTACATAACTAGAGAAAGCAGAGAAAGGGGGGCAGTGGAATTTGCTTTAGCTCGAAAGGCAGCCACACGGCCGGAATGACCTGGCCAAAGCCCGTGTCCAAGTCCCAGCTCGTCTGACTGTTACGCCCTTTTTCCACCACATGGTATCTACTCTGCTGGTCGCGGCTCTGCCCACTCTCAGATCACTCAAAGAGGGTTCGAGTCGGCCCCCACACCTCCACAGCTCCTGGTGTGTGTGTGTGTGTGTGTGTGTGTGTGTGTGTGTGTGTTCTGGCAGACAGAGCAGCGCTGCAGGGCAACACCGCCCAGAAAAACTCTGGCGCCCTCTTCCTCCTGGGAGGAGCTATTCAGCTCTTCCTGCCTCGATAAAGCCCTCGACATCCTGCGGGACCCGTCCCACCCAGGACGTCTGTCTGAGCCGCTGCCCTCGGACGGGACGTACAGGACAATCAAAACATCAAAATAAGGACAAACAGGCCAGAAAGCAGCAGGAACCAGACTGGACAGTGAAGCGGGCCCTGTGTCCTGCCCCGGGCCGCCGGTCCAAGGTGCAGGACGCAGATCTGAGGAACAGGTGGAACGCCATGTTCCTTTTTACTATTTATTTATTTATGTTTTATTTTTGTTTTGTTTTTTTTTAACTGATTTTTATAGGCTTGAACTTTGCGCTGAGAGGGTTGCATTCAATTTTGTGGTACATGTACAATGACAATAAAACTATTCTATTCTATTCTTCTCTGTCGGGTCTCCATGAGGCAAAAGCTTGGATATTATGCGAACCCGATTCTGTCGAGGCTCCTAGCGAGCGGAGCTGATGTGATGTGAACCCTGCCATGTAAAACATGATTTTTTTCAGTGAATCTCTAAGTTACATTAATATTGTTTACATGAAGCAGCCACTTCCAGTGGGTCTTGTTGATTTTTGTGAAAATCAAACACTTGTGTGAAGGGCTTGGTGTAAATAATGACAGCAATTTTGGCATGTTATTACATAATCTAATGAATAATTACATATACATAAAAGCACAACCTCTGTATCATGTAATAACAACCCCAATGTGTGATAAGTTATTTCAAAAAGCAAAAGCAAGGTTTTTATTACAAAACGTCAGCGTTATTAAATTGCAGGACGCACCAACAGGCGAGGCCTCGGGAGCGTCTCCCAGGAAGGTGTCTTTGGTGAAAATGGGTACGTTGTCATTCATGTCGATGACGACCACCCTGATTTCCATGAGTTCCTCAACAGCTCCTGACCCGACTGCCTCAGCATGAGCTACAATCTTCAGACACACAAAAAATCATGTTTGTATAACAGTGTGATGCAATGCTTCATGTTCATTACCAACAAATGAAAGAACTTCTTTTAATGAGCAGGTTAGGAGAAAAACAGTTCCTCTGTGTTAATCCATACTAACAGGAACAGCCTCAGAGGTGTTTTTAACACTGTGGACCGTCTTTTAAATCCCGCACATCTTCATCAGTGTGAGTCATCAGGTATATCTGGGACAGCTTTAAAGTGGTTTCATTCTTATTTGACAAATAGATTTTTTTCTGTTGTTGTTGCGGAACTAAAGGTACAGGGTGACTGCAGGGTACATCTGCACATCATCTCACTCACTATTAACAGCAGAGACAGAGCCTACCAAGTAGGAGTCCTGTCTCTCTCTGTCCAGCGGCTGTGTGATGTACAGATTCCCGTTGTCTCTGTCCACAGCGAAGAGGCCGACAGGAGGCTGGTCGACTCCTGATCCACTGATGGAGTACCTGATTGTCTTAAATTTATCTTCATCAGATCGTATCTGTACAAAACACAGAAACACAGATTTAAGGCAGCAATATACCTGTGTCAATATATCAATATATTCCTCTGTGGCAGCAATGGAAACGGTCTATGCCAAATGTAAATATTCAAAATGCAGATGAACTGGATCTGTGGTTGTTCTTACCTGCACCATAAATTTGGGGAAGGGTCCTCTGTCATTTTCAGGATAATTAATAGGAGGGATGACCCAGGCTCTCTTCCTCCTCCTCAGATGTTGAGAGGGTTTGGGGAAGGACAGAACAGGAACATCTGATTTGGCTGGAATCTGGAAAAACATAGAGGTGTGCTGTCAGTAGTGTTACCATGACAGTTTATTTATCAGGGACAACACACACTAACGAACAGTTAAACTGTAAGAGAGTCAGAGTCAGTTTTCATCTGCTGTCCCCAGCCACAGTTTTAAAAGGCAACCTCAAATTCAAAATGAACGTGTTTTCAATTTAAGAGACACAATGACACACACGGCCATTCAGCAGACAAAACAAAGTACAGGTAAGTCAAGCACACAGTAACAGCCTGTGGCAGAACAAACAGCACAAATAAGAACAGAAAAGCATAGAAACGCACAGATATAGCACCGGAGCGCATAGAGTAGCACAGCATAGAGCACATACAGAATGGACAGCAACACACACTGACTGAGACAGAAACACAATAAACAACAGTAAGAGTTGTTTGAGATGATTTAAAAGAGTATTCCACCATTTTGGGCAAAATCTCCCTTTTTCTGACTTCCCCAGACTGAGACCAGATGTTGGACACCATTTCCACCTCTGTGCATCCACTGGTTCAGTTCCTATGGGTAGCATTTCCTGTTAGCTTAGCATAAAGACTTGAAGTCTATGGGAGTCATTAGCCTGGAGTTGACATACAAAACTTGAAATTAAAAAAAAAAAAAAAAAAAAAAAAAAAAAAAGGAGAGTGATTTTGGGAGAAGTTAGATCGTGGAATTGTAACAGCTGCACACATCTAAACAACAACAATAATAATAATAAGAAGAAGAACAACAATAACAACAATAATAATGTGTGCTGTTATTATACAACAAGTAGATCCGACCGAGCAATCTGATTGGTCAATCAGACGTTTAGAATGTGCTCAAATGAGCATGACAGCACAGCTAGCTGTGCTCAAATGAAAAATACCTCATCACTGAAAATATTACTCCGCCTATATCTTATTGCCCAAGTCTGTGTGGTTTCCATGGCAACATCAAATGTTTCACCGAAACCCGAATCAAAAGCCGCTGTCAGCTTTGTTAGCCTGCATAATGGACCGTTTGGTTGTCAATTTTGATTTCTTTGGCGACCTAAGTTTGGATAAACGGCTGAACGAGGAAGACAAGACAGAAGAGAAAAAGGAGAGATACGCGAGAGTGACGAGTGAAGAGCTGGATCAGCTGGAGAGGTCAGGAAATTAAGCCGGTACGGCCCGGTCAACGTCTTGGGCCATCAAATGTCTACAAGACGACCTGACAAACACCGGGCAAACAGCTGATTTCTCAGCTGTAAGGAAAGAAGAGCTAAGCAAGATCCTCCGTGAATTTTATGGAGCTTTAATTTCTATAATAAAGAGAATGAAATGCCTCAGCAGATTCAGCACCACGGACAGTACCTGCTGAGGCAGATTCAGCACCACGGACAGTACCCACTGAGGCAGATTCAGCACCATGGACAGTACCCGCTGAGGCGGATTCAGCACCACGGACAGTACCTGCTGAGGAAGATTCAGCACCACGGACAGTACCTGTCAGATTTCTCATGGAGATGTGCGGCTGTAACTTTGTTCTTGTTATTAATGTGTTAATGTTATCAGTTATTAATGAGCCTATTAATCGTTATTAATTTGTTTATTCTTTATGAGTTTTCTAGGCCATTGATTTAATTAGTTTGTCAATTTGTTTGCATCTGTACATTGAAATGAACATTTAATAAATCAACATCTGTGAAAACTGTGGTCTTTATTTCAGAGGTAAATTGATAACAGCCTGAAAAGGTGATTCTATAACTCTGTTCAGCCTTAATGTGACTGCTTACTGTCATTACTTTTGCTGCTTAGCCACATTAATCGGAGCTGACGTTAAATTGGAGTGACACACCCCCAGCTGAAATAAAACATCTGCCGGTGACTTTATGAAAAGAGAGATGTTTGTTGTGGCGCCGACACTGAAAAGCAGTAGCCTGTATTTAACTATAACTGTTAATATGAGTTGGTTGTAGATGAAGATCAGCTGTGCTGCTGAGTCGCTGTCACGGCACCTGTTAGCATAAAAATGACTGAGAAGTCAGCATGAAAAGTCCATGAAAAAATGATTTTTTCCAGCGGATATTCTAGTTCCAACATGATTGAGCTAGCAGAGCAGTTTTGTGTTGCTGTGTGTGTATTTATTCAGTTTTGGGGAATCACGATGTCTAGAAAACATGATCAGCCCAAGTTGGCTGACAAGGACTAGTTACCGTCAGATCTCATGATCCCACTGAAACGGAGAGAATACTAGCAAAAAAACATACCATACCATACCATACCACTTTATTTATATAGCACATTTAAAAACAACAAAGTTGAACCAAAGTGCTGTACAAGTTAAAAGACAAAAAACAAACAAACAAACAAATAACACAAAACGAACAAAAAACCACATAAGAACATAAAACATACAAGGTGTCACTTTCAAACAAATGACACATAAGAGACATAAGAACACAAAACATGCAAGGTGTCACATACAAACAGATGACACAGAAGAACATAAAACATAGTCACTGTTACATACAAACAAATGACACATAGGTACATAAAAGCAGTCAACGCAGGCTATGTTTTAATAGCCAAGGAATAAAAATGTGTTTTTAGGCGTGATTTAAACACCTGCAGAGTGGGGGCTTGCCTAACATTCAGCGGCAGTACGTTCTCAATTGCACTCATTATTATTCATTATTATTATTATTATTCATTATTATTATTTATACTGGTTATTCAGTTGTTTACACTGTTTAGTCTGTTGTTGTACATTCTGTTTTATCTAGCTATTCTCAATTGCACTCATTACTATTTAGCTCCTGTTTTTTAGCACTAGTTATATAGACCATATCATACCAGTTATATAGACTATATTTATGTATAATATTTATATTTATATATACCTAAACGGTCCCACAATTCCATCTCTGCTGTAATCCGGAAGCCAAGCAACGACATTTCGTTGCCAAAATCTCACTGCTGTGTTTTTTTCTGCAATGACAATAAAAGAAGTCTAAGTCTAAGTCTAAGTCTAAGTCTAAGTTCCACAGCTTTGGGGCTGCCACTTTGAACGCCCGGTCTCCCCTGAGCTTCAACCTGGATTTAGGAACGGCCAAGAGAAGCTGATCGGAGGACCTGAGAGACCTTGAAGGAACATAGGGTTCCAACAGGTCGGAGAGATAGGTGGGTGCCAAACCATTTAGGCACTTAAAAACGAACAGTAAAATTTTGAACTCAATCCTAAAAGGCACAGGAAGCCAGTGGAGAGAGGCCAGTACAGGGGTGATGTGCTCTTGCTTACGTGTACCGGTTAGCAAACGAGCAGCAGCATTCTGGACTAACTGTAAGCGGGAGATGGAGGCCTGACTAACACCGACATACAAAGCATTACAATAGTCAAGACGGGATGTCATAAAAGCATGCATAACCATTTCAAAAACAGAACGCGATAAAAAGGGTTTGACCTTGGACAGCCTCCTAAGCTGAAAAAAGCTCTTTCCCACCACAGCATTTATCTTCACAAAAGATTCAAGGGGGCCCAAGTACATTGCTGGGACCAAACACCATGACTTCAGTTTTGCTGTTGTTGAAATTTAAAAAGTTTAAAGCCAGCCATGCTTTGACATCTTCCAAGCATGCAAACAAAGGTTTTAAAGAGTCAGGATTGTTTCGCTGCAAAGGCAGGTAGATTTGACTGTCATCTGCATAACAATGGAAGGAGACACCGTGTTTTCTAAAAATAGATCCTAGGGGAAGCAAGTACAGCATAAATAAAATTGGCCCAAGGATTGAGCCTTGAGGCACTCCGCAGTGGAGAGACGCCGTGGAGGATACCGCATCCCCCAGGCTGACGCAGAAGGTCCTTTCAGACAGGTATGACCTAAAAAACTCCAAAGCTGAACCTTTTATGCCAACCCAGTGCTCCAGGCGAAAAAGCAAAATACTGTGATCTACTGTGTCAAACGCCGCAGTTAGATCTAACAGTACGAGAATGAGAGAGTCACCAGAGTCTGTGGCCAAAAAAATGTCATTAAAAATTTTTAGGAGTGCAGTCTCAGTACTGTGCAGCGCCTTGTAACCAGACTGAAACACCTCCAAAATGCCATTGGTTTTCAGAAATGACAACAGTTGGACAATTACAATTTCTTCTAAAGCTTTAGAAAGAAACGGGAGCTTGGAGATCGGCCTAAAATTAGACAGAACAGAGGCGTCAAGGTTGGGCTTCTTAATAAGCGGTTGCACCACAGCATGTTTAAAATTTGCTGGTACATCTCCTGCAAGGCTCTTGTTCATGATTTTTTGAACAGTAGGTTCTATAACCCTGATAGTCTCTTTAACAAGGCATGGGGGAAGGACGTCTACAGGGGAGCCAGAGGGTTTCATGTGGGAAATAATTTCCTCTAACTGAGAGAGAGAGAAAGGCTCAAAACGGCTAAAAGTGGCGGGGCAGGTGACTGTAATAGAGGGGTCATGTGTCGGGGTAGAGATGCTGGCTCTAATGTTGGCTACTTTATCAATAAAAAATTGTAGAAAGAGCTCATATGTTTCAGAGGAGGCATCGAGACAGACAGACTGGGGGACATCCAGAATATCATTAATAGTTTTAAAAAGAACTTGAGGCTTGTGACAAGTAGTTAAAACAATATCTGACAAATATTTCATCTTTTCGGCTTTGACAGTTTGCTGATACATGCGCCAGCTGTCCCTCAAAATGTCAAAAGACACCTGCATCTTGTCTTTTTTCCACTGACGCTCAGCCCTCCTGCATTCTCTTCTGGCTTTTCGTGTGCTGTCGTTTAGCCAGGGCTCAGAAATGGGTTTACAACATCTGGTTTTTAAGGGGGCGACAGTATCAAGAATTTGTAAACAAGTACAGTCAAAGCAAGAGGTTAGCTCATCTGTGTTTACACACACTGGACTGGCTGAGCTAGCTAGGCCTACAGTGGCGCTGGTAAATGCAGACAGGAAACAAACGTTGATATTTTGAGAGCAAAATGCCCACAGTATGGATACAGTTTGATCATACATTTTATTTTGTTGGTAATAGTTGTATATCGCATTATTACACTCGAGGGTGTGCTTGACCATCATTATTGTCACGACAGTGATGCACACCCTCTCGTGTAATAATCCTTAGATAGCTTACTCTGTAATAAGTAAACTTTGTTAATAATCATTTCTTTGTTTGTTAATTGTAGAATAATTAAAGTTTAATTTAACTATAATTTTACCTTTTATTAATGATGGCTATAATAGAGTGTTAACCACTTAGTTCCAGCAGGAGGTGTTCCTGGGTGTTCAGTTCCTCTTTACCTATGGACCAAATCAGCCAAGTGGGGGCGCTACATCATGGTAAAACATGCACAGGGCTTGGATTCCTTAATCACTGCTTGCGGCTGGATTTGTGTTTGTGTTGGTGTTTGTGTTTTGTGTTTTGTGTTTTGTGTTTGTGTTTGTGTTTTGTGTTTATGTTTGTGTTTGCTCGAACTCCTCTGTAGTACCTGTGCGCTGCCAGCAGGGGCGTCCTGGCTGCTGGACTCCTGCTGGCTGCAGTCGTACTTGACCCTGGCGGGCACGGTCACCTGGTCGCTCTGGGAGCTGACGGCGTGGATCAGGAAGTCGTGGTGTCCTGTGTGCAGAGTCAGCTCAGCGTTCACCTGGCCAGGTAACACACAGCAGAGCGTCACACTGAGCGACACGTTCAGAGAAAAACAGCTGATCCACCGCCGAGCTCGGTGCAACATGACAGCCTTTCTGTTGGTAAGATCAACTGCACAGTTTGCTGTTTGTGTCACAGGTGTGTTACATGTGTGTCACAGGTGTGTCAACAGGTGTGTCACAGGTGTGTTACAGGTGTGTCACAGGTGTGTTACAGGTGTGTCAACAAGTGTGTTACAGGTGTGTTACATGTGTGTCACAGGTGTGTCACAGGTGTGTTACAGGTGTGTCACAGGTGTGTCACAGGTGTGTCACAGGTGTGTCAACAAGTGTGTCACAGGTGTGTCACAGGTGTGTCACAGGTGTGCAGCAGACTGAGTGCTGTGTGCTGCTCACCGTCAGCGTGCCGTCGGCGTCCACCGTGAAGCGTCCGTCGCTGCTGCTGAGAGCAAAGCGGGCTGAGCAGCCCTGGAAGCCCACTGCAGCACAGAGACACACAACAGGAATACACACTAGAACCTGAGGCCACAAGAGGGCGCCACTGCAGCCGGGCACAACCAAACAACACCAGAGTCTGAACGTACAGCGCCCCCCTGCAGCTCTCCCCCACCCCTCTCTGTCCTAAGCCCCTCCCACCAGACAAGCCACCACACACACACACACACACACACACACACACACACACACACACAACAGGAGGCATGTCCACAAACTGTATACCCTTAGAAATTCTACAGGATTTGATTCAGTTGTTTGATAGAAACTGTCAGAGACTCTAAGGCTGTGTGCAGCCCCACGGCCCTGAAGCAGACGTTCAGTGTTTCTGTGTTTTCTTACCGTTGCCCAGCGTCCAGCGGCTGTGCAGCTGCCTGCTGCACACTCTGAAAATCAGCTTCTCCACCTCAAACCCCGGGACACACGCCACCGCCTCACAGGGAACTAATGTCAGGGCCTGCAAATAAAAACTGGCTTAAAAAGCTGCTAGAACAATCAAATAAAGACAATAATATTATGAATGTATTCCAGGTGCGTCAGAAACATTTCAGCAGGTCACATCGAAACCATTCAACTGATTTCTGGGCCCAAACGTTAATGTTGTCAGAAAAACGCAGAAGTTACACTTGTTTGGTTTAAAACGTTGAGTAATCCAAGACATTCATCTCTAACAACAACATACAGAGCTGGGTGAGAAAAAAACGACTTGCAGTGAGAAAAGGACCATCGACCGCCCAGGAAACTGAGGAGAAACGCTGCTCAGTCCAGCTTTAAGAGCCAAACAACGCCAAGCTGTGCATCTCAGCTGCAACCAGCAGATCTGCAACTCCAACGGTAGATCTGTAGATCTGACAATCTACATAGAGGGACAGATCTCAGAGCTTCAGATCTCAGAGCTACAGATCTCAGAGCTTCAGATCTCAGAGCTTCAGATCTGCAGATGGAGCTGCAGATGTGCGGCCTGTGCTTCCAGCTCATGGGAAATCTGTGTCTGCAGAGTGCACAGGTAACAGTTCAGGTCTGGCTGCTTGCTGCTTGGTTGACCAGCAGATTCTGTCAGTGAAGTTTGAACTCACCTGAAAAAAGACGACTGAGGTTAAAAGTCCCAGCAGCGTACAGCCGGCGCTCCCCATCTCTTCAGATCAGACTGAAATTCTCCCGGTCAGGCAGAAATAAAAATGCAGTTTGTTTTTGGAGGAAAGTTTCACACCTGAAGAGGAATCCAGGTACAGAGCAGTTATAGCAGGAGCACAGCACAGGTGTGTCTCTACCTGCTCTCTTCCAGAGGCTCCTCCCACCATCTGAGGAGATCCCCCCTGAGTCGCGGTGTGGTTTCCATCCCGCCCGCGGCACAACTGCCTGGATCTTCACAGCCACACAGTTCTGAGGAACAAAAACAACCGAGCCCGTTCAAAGGGAAAACATTTCTTTTGCCAAATGAAATGGGAACAGAAACAACCTCGGCCTCGCTCGACCTTTCCAAGGTACCTGCCTCTGAGGTACCGGGCCCTCCGCACGTCAGAGCGTGGAACCCGATCCTTAAGGCTAGAACCTGGTCCTGTCCTACACAAACCTGTCCTACACACACCTGCCCCACACACACCTGTCCGACACACACCTGTCCTACACACACCTGTCCTACACACACCTGCCCCACACACACCTGTCCGACACACACCTGTCCTACACACACCTGCCCCACACACACCTGTCCGACACACACCTGCCCCACACACACCTGTCCGACACACACCTGCCCCACACAAACCTGCCCCACACACACCTGTCTAACATACCTGCCCTACACACACCTGCCCCACACACACCTGTCCAACATACCTGCCACACACACACCTGTCCAACATACCTGCCACACACACACCTGCCTGACCAGGACCTCTGCTCAGCAGGAAACTGTGACCAGGATCAACATGAGGATCAGCCTCAACAGTCTGAGTGGCCTCAATCCACACAGGACAACATCCCACATCCCACCACCACACAGACAGGCAGGCAGACAGGCAGACAGACAGACAGACAGGCAGACAGAAAGACAGACAGACAGACAGACAGATGGGCAGACAGACAGGCAGCAAGACAGGCAGACAGGCAGGCAGACAGACAGGCAGGCAGACAGACAGAAAGACAGACAGACATACAGACAGGCAGGCAGACAGACAGACAGACAGACAGACACAGGCAGGCAGACAGACAGACAGGCAGGCAGACAGACAGAAAGAAAGACAGGCAGGCAGACAGACAGACAGGCAGGCAGACAGACAGGCAGGCAGACAGACAGACAGGCAGGCAGACAGCAGACAGACAGACAGACAGACACAGGCAGGCAGACAGACAGACAGGCAGGCAGACAGACAGAAAGAAAGACAGGCAGGCAGGCAGACAGACAGACAGGCAGGCAGACAGACAGACAGGCAGGCAGACAGCAGACAGACAGACAGGCAGGCAGGCAGGCAGGCAGACAGACAGAAAGACAGACAGACAGACGGACAGGCAGGCAGGCAGGCAGACAGACAGACAGACGGACAGGCAGGCAGACAGGCAGGCAGACAGGCAGGCAGGCAGGCAGGCAGACAGACAGGTAACAGTGGTTGCTCCCTGACTGAGTGGTCGGTGTAAACAGTAACAACAGGTGTGCTTCACCTGAGGAGACATGACAGAACATGAACAGACACTTTCTCAGTAACTGAAGGAACTACGACAACACAGGTGTGTGTGTGTGTGTGTGTGTGTGTGTGTGTGTGTGTGTGTGACTGTGTGGATGTGTGTGTGTGTGTGTGTGTGTGTGTGTGTGTGTGTGTTGATTTTTTTTACTTAATTAATATTTATCAAGGTGAAAACATTTCTTTTGCCAAATGAAATGGGGAAAAAAAACTAAATAAAAAAACACTGTCGACCACCTCCACGCTCCTGCCACGGCAGCGAATCAGAGGCCACGATACGAAATTATCACGACACGTCAGTCACATTTTGCAACATGCAGAGTATTGCAGTAACATGTCTTGTGAAATATATATGATTCAGATTCTGTCCCCAAAGGACAAAACTGAACCCCAACCTCCTCCTCAGCATGTGGACTCTGAAGAGACGTTGCTGTGACTTGGGCCGATTCAGAAGAAAACAATCTGCTGATTCTGGGCTCAGATCAGCAGGATCTCCTTGTTCCTGAATCCCATGTCAGAGTAGAATCTGCTGAGGGGATCAGCAGTAACAACAGGCCCACTGTGGTCCCAGACCACAGTGGGCCTGTATGGACTGTCCATCCAGTTGGTGTGGGATATGTTTCTGTGTTCTTCTGCACTGGTGTACTGGAGACAGCAGTGGTGGTGAAGGTCAGCGTTGTTGGGCTGTGTGTGTTTCTGATTTGAAAGGAGCAGCAGGAGGAGAAAGTAGAGGTCATTAATAAACTTTATTTCCTATTAAATGTGAAAGCATGAGTGTGTTTTTGATATGCACTGTGTGTAAAGCCACACACACACACACACACACACACACACACACACACACACACGCTGAGTTGTTGCTGAATTTTATTTCTGCTCACAAAAGCTTTGACAAAGACAAATATCCTCAAAGTCAATCTAAACCTATGATAATAAAAGATGAAAGGGTGAAACATAATGATGGTCAAAACAATCAAAGTAAATGTATAAAATGAAGTTTTAAGATGTGATCTGACACGAGCCGCAGTCACTTTATTCATCAGCCTGGCAGTTTACACTCTCCCCTGCATGGAGAGGAGAGGATCTGAGTTCTGCACAGGAAACATGTTGGCTTTTAACTGGAATACCTTTTCTGACAAACACCCCCCATGAGAATAAAAAAAACTCCAACTAACACTGACACTAAGAAAAACTCAACTCAAACTAAACATTTTCAAACAAGAAAAAATAATCTGAAACCAGCAAACCCACTCTAGAGACTAAAGTGAAACTAAACTGAGCTGGAAACTAAAATTAAGAACAAAATAAAAATAAAAACTAATGAAAAATTCAAAACAATAATAACTCTGATAGTCATGCTATTTCTTTGAAAAACAACACAAAACAGTAAAATGCCAAGGTAAGATACGAGGCTCCCGCTCCTCCAACACCTTTGTTGCGGGTCTGAGCTTCGTCCACATCCTGCACATTCACCAGCACGGTGGCGGTGGCGGTGGGCAGCTGGGTGGCGAAGGGAACATCATTTTCCACTGCGACCAGCAGGGTGTGCTGACGGGCCCGCTCAAAGTCCAGGCCCTGCAGGGACGAGGCATCAGAAAAACCTCTTGTGAACAAGAAAAACAAATACATTCATTTTTTTCAGGTGCACTGATGTTTGTTTACCTTTAAGCAAGAAAATGAAAGTTGTTTCTCTTTGCACACAACAAGTAGACTGGTGGGGGGTCCCACGTGTTTAACCTGTGCAGGTGGACCAACTGCTCAGGTCATGACTCAGCAGTTTACCTGCAGCTGAAAGAAAAGGGACACACCTTCCAGGACCATCAGGTTCATGTCCTGGACAGGAGGACAGATGGCTGGACAGAGGAACTGTCTCTGAGCAGAGGAGGAGCTCTCACACACCTCCTGTCTCCCACCTGCAACACTGTCCCGTCCCTCCTGGAGTCAGGTGACCCTAATGACCCTCAGGTGACCCTAACGACACTAACGAGGTTGTCCCAGCAGGAAGGAGCGCTAACGGGGCAGCCACCTGGAGAACGAGCTCACAGGTGGAACAGCTGGGACGTCCCACCTGTCTGTCAGAGCTGAAGAGGAGAAACGTGTTGAAGAACCTGCAGACAGACCAGCTGACCTCAGTTCAGCTCCGTGTGGAGAACCAGGACCTGCTGACTGAGAACCTCCACAGACAACCAGTAGGTGGCGCTGGTTGAAACTTTTCCCTCACACAAAATGCAGTCATTTTTAAACAGTAAACGAGTGACACATCCTACAGTTTTACCACAGAAACATGTTAAATGCAGATGCATGAATGAGACGGTGTGGATCACAGCCCACCGCGACGCTGTGAGGAACAACAGAAACCACTTATTACCTCGTCAAAAGAATATATAAAATAAAAATGGTATGAATTATGTGCAAAATGTAGACATACAGAATTTGCAAAATGTGCATAGGTAACTTTTTTGAAACAGTTTTTGCGAAAGTAGTTTGAACCTACAAGGTTCATGGGCAACACGTGTGTGAAGGTGCAGTTTTCAATGCAAAATTCACTCTGTTCAGGCAATAATGTTAAACTCAACTGCTGTTGAAAATCAACAGGTGCTGTGGTTTGTGCTTTATGGTTGTGTAATTTAGATGTGTGTGTTCTGCCTCTGCTGTGTGTGTTGGATCTTTTTGTTGCTTGTTATGCGTCTTATGTTTGTTCCTCCATGTTTTTATAAAGCATGAACCTGCACAGGGACTACAGATGAAAATAAGCCTGTATGGCTACAAGGTGCATGCTAGGGCACCTGATCATTAATGTGCACGCTCTCTTCTTAAAAGGCTCAGTCACAACCTGAGCGCATGTCACATACTGTAGGAATCTGTCAGGACCTGCAGCCTCAGCCGTGATCGCAAGAGAATCTGTGCGAGCGCGGCGATGCAACGGCAGCTCCCCAGAAGGCGTGGGACCGTGGGGTGACACCGGCCCGCAGACTCTGCTGACCTCTTACCTTGGCAGTGGTGATGATGCCCTCGTTTTGATTGGCTCCTGACTCCACGGTGAAATATTCATCGGGATCGCCGCTGACAATCGTGAACTTGGCGATCCAGGCTCGAGAATGGGGCTCATCACCGTCGGTTACCAGCATCTTAGCAACATGAAATCCAACTTTGTTTTCTGGGACCGTTGCTTCATACTGGAAAGAAGGAAGGAAGGAAGACACAACATGTGTTTGGGAAATGATCATTCCGAGAATATGGAAGTCTGCTTATGTTCTTCCCCTGCTGAAAGGTGGTGATCCCTCTGTAGTTAATAATTATAAGCCGATCTCCAAATTGTGTGTTCTCTCCAACATTTTAGAAAAGTTGGTCCATGAACAACTTATATGTTTTTTAGATGCTCATGGTCTCCTCTCACAATATCAGTCAGGTTTTCGTAAACAGCACAGTACAATAACTGCAGCTGTTAAAGTGGTAAACGACATCATAGAGGCACTAAATGGCCGAAAATATTGTGCAGCTCTTTTTATAGACTTATCAAAGGCATTTGACACAGTCGACCATGTCATCCTGGCAGATAGGCTCTACAAGATTGGCTGATCTAATCAGGCTGTAAACTGGTTCTCTAATTATTTATCAGGTAGAACGCAGTGTGTCCAAGCTGCCGGGTCTTTCTCTTCTTTCCTCCCTGTTATAAAGGGCGTGCCTCAAGGATCTATATTAGGGCCATTATTGTTCACAATTTATGTGAATAATCTTTGTGATAATTTGTCTGATGCTGTGTCCCATTTTTTGCTGATGATACAATAATTTATTGTTCATCTTCTTCAGCTTTAAAATCCCTTGAGTTGTTGCAGGCAGCCCTTGACACTGTTCAGTCCCGTTTGACTCAGCTCAAGTTAGTGCTGAATGCAGATAAATCAAAGACCATGCTATTTTCAAATGGCAAGCAGCTTCCATCTTACCTTCTGAGGTTGCAAACTGTTCATGGGGTTGAAATTGCAATGGTCACATCTTATAAATACTTAGGCATTCTAACTGATGAGAACCTGTCCTTTAAACTGCACATCGATAAACTTGTTTCTAAGCTGAAATTGAAATTGGGTTTCTTTTTTAGAAATAAATCATGTTTTTCATTGCAAGTCAGAAAACGCTTGATCACCACAACTTTTTTACCGTTGTTGGACTATGGAGACTTGCTTTTCATGAACGCTCCTGATCAGTTTTTGAAGAAACTGGATCCTGTAGGTCACTGTGCTTTGCGTCTTATCACTGGTTGCAGCTATTGTGTACATCACTGTTCCTTATATGCCTTCGCACACTGTCCATCTCTGTATGCCCGTAGACTCTCTCACTGGCTGACTTTTATTTATAAATCTATTCTTGGACTTGTGCCTGCATACTTGTGTTTATACTTGGGTAGAAACCACAGCCGTTATGGCCTGCGTTCCTTGAACATTGTACAGATGCAGGTCCCGAGAGTCAGAACTGAACTGGGCAAAAAGGCTTTTAAATTTTCTGCTCTGTCTACCTGGAATGATGTGCAGAAGGACTTGAAATTGACACATCTTATATCTCTGGAGGAATTCAAGTCAATTATACAAGACAGGGAAATGAGCTCAATAGGATTGTGTGATTGTACTATGTGATTGAATTTTATTTGTGTCTTGTGTGTAACCACTGTTTCTGTGCTGCCGTCTTGGCCAGGTCACTCTTGGAAAAGAGATTTTGAATCTCAATGAGTTTTTTACCTGGTTAAATAAAGGATATTATATACAGTATTATCATCCATCACACCTCAGAATATGAACCAGAACACCGAAGTCTGTTTTTCAACAAAACATGAGACGTGTTTGTCCAGATGATGTTTTTAATTCAACATGTTTAATACTTGAGAATATCAATATGCACAGAGGTATATCTGGAGGGGGGGGCAGCCTTTCTCAATGTGACAACCGTTTGGTTTCACCTCTGTGACTCATGGCCTACATTCCTTTTGTATTTCAGTCCCAGCCTTGGTCATGAAGTCATCTTTTCACTCTGTTGTCCAAGTTTATATCTCCAGCATGAAACAACACAGTAGGAACACACAGGGACGAGTATCTAAACGCTCACTTCTCCTCAACATTAAATTTGGATACAGATGGAACCTTCTGTCCATTCTCTGCATTCATCTCCTCTGTATTTGTGCAGGTTTCAGGAAGCTTCCGGATGCAGACCAAATGGAGCAGCAGCACCGGAAATCGCGGTGGCAGGGAGCCGATAGTTCAAGAGAGAGCGGTCTATGAGCGAGACATGAAGGGGACATTTATAAACCATCGCACACTGAAATAACGTCACTGTAACTTTACCAGGGGTTGTTTGGTGATGTGTTCATGATGCGTTTAATGACCTCACGGACCGCCGTCCTCCTGTGGTGATGTGTTTAATGACCTTTAAACGGACACTTTTATTTTCCTTTGTAAAGGAGCAGAAATGAGCCTTAAGGTGAGCTTTTTGTCATCCTTTTTCACAGGGATGAGCTGGATACTCGGCTGAAACGAGTATCCGGTACGGATAAAGCACTTTTGCTGAGTACGAGTATGATCCGAGTTATATGAGTCAGTATCCATGCTCGTGATGAATGAAAATCTTCATTAGGCAGTGGACTGTGTCCACGGTGTGTGATAGGCCAGTCACATAGTGCCCCTCCCCTACACACACACAGTACAGCGGAGCGCCGCTCACACACAACACACACAGCGACCCTCCCCTATGCCGTGTGCCCCGCTCACACACACACACACACACACACACACACACACACACACACACACACACACAGGGACAACCTCAGCTGTCTCTCACTCAGGTGTGACAGCTCACATGGCGTCTCTCCTCAGTAGGAGTCAGGTGTTTTTCAGCTCGCTCTTCCCTCAGTCTGTAATCACTGATAGTCAGTAGAGTTTCTGCTAAACTTGATTGGTAACAGACGCAGTGCTTTTGAGCAGAGTTAGGGGTTGGGGGTTTGTCATGATACGGAGGGAAGACGCTTTAACTCTCTAGTGCTTTTATTTTCAAAGTCACACTCAGTACAGCACTGCTATGCCAACGGCTCATACTTAACACACATAACACCTGGTCGCCCCCTATATGACATCATCAACCATGGACTATGGCAACTTCAAATGGCCAACAAGTCAAATCTCACAACAGGGTTGGGGCTCAATGCGACTGGCGTCGCGTCTCTCACTGCCGACACAGCGGTCGTTTTTTTTTTTTTTTTACCGTCTGCTCCCTCTTACTGGCTGGTTTCTGATATAAAGTCAGTTGGAAAACTTTGCTCGTAGCGGACGCGGTACAGAGTCACAGTCTTAACACACACACACACACACACACACACACACACACACACACACACCACCTACACACACATATTAGCTGAACACACAAAGTAGCCTATATTATTATTTTGATTTTATTTGGGCTGCATGCACGGAGAGTCTGACACTTTCTCACTGTAGTTCATAAAAAATAAATATAGTAGTAGTATAAATATTACAAATTAAGCTATATATCTATATAAATACATCTCTATCTATCTATCTATCTATATATACACTCTCTCTAGTACTTCATAATTGCCTACTGCATGTGTTGCATTCATTGATGCACTTAAGAATATTCATGTTCTGTGTTTATAAAAAACTTGTTCTGTAAATAGTTTGTTTACTATTGTGATCAAAAACATTGATCTGAAGCTTCTGAGGCTGTTCTGAAAATAGTTTTCCAATAAACAATAAATATAACAACTTCTGATCAACCCGTATCAATTTCAGGCTCAAAATAACATACCGGTTAAGCCCCACCCATTTCCGGTCAAACTCCACAAACGCCCGGCATAAGCCACACCCACTTCCGGTGTAGGCACCGCCCACTCTGAGTACGGCTATGGATAATATAGATGGTTAAACAGACACAGATACAGATAGTGGTGTACTCGTTCATCCCTACTTTTTCAGAACATCTGACACCTGTGTCAGGAGTGCTATGTCAGGAGTGCTATGTAAGCTAGCTAGCAGCACATTCCGCTGCACCACACTGACACACGGCCTGCTGTTGCCTCAACAGGTTGCACTGCATGCTGGGTACATGGTACTCACTCTGGACTGGCTGAAGGCCGGGGCGTGGTCGTTGCTGTCGGAGATGGAGATGATGACCCTCGCCTGCCCTGAATGTCCATGTCCCTCTAGGTCTGCAGCCTGCACATCCAAGGTGTAATTCCTGCATGTCTGTGGGCAGAGACACACACTGTGGTCATGCTTCCACTTCCTGCTGTCTGCTCCATGTTTGCTCCAGCCTCTTCAGGCAGGACCCTGGAGGATCTTCTCACCCCAGAGAGGTCACCACATTCAGTGGGATTTTACAGCATATCAGGCAGGTTTTGATATACTGGGAACCTTAAAGAGTAACGTAACCCCCAACCCACACCTGTGTGAAGTCTGACCTCGTGTAGTGAAAAGCAGGGTGCCGGGTCATCTTTGGTGGCAGATGATGTCACCACCTATGGGTGGTCCCAGTGTTTTGGCACATTTTAGCACAGAGGCCCACATCACAAACTGAGATTCCCCGTACACACTCGATCTCAGGGAGCCTCCACTATTCAGAACTTCAGTATTTACTAACCCTAACCCTAAGAAACCACTTTGACGTTTCTGTGTACGTACCCTCGTGACAGTCCCTCAGTGAGCAGCCCCCATGTTAGCTACCTGTAGTACCGGAGTGTGACATGGAACGTCTTTAAAGCCTCACCTCTCTGTCCAGCCCAGCAGAGTTGACCCGGATGGCTCCACTCACAGGGTTGATTGCAAACATATTGCCGTTGGGCAGCTCTGGATCCTGTCTCAGAATTCTGTAGCGAATATCTGAGTTGGCATTACCAGGTTCATCCAAATCTGTGGCCTCGACCTTAATCACCTCAAAACCTGCAGCGAGAAACAAATCAGTCAAGAGGAGATTTAAAGGGTGATTTTACTGCTGGAAAGGTCTTTTCATGAAACAGGACTGTGTAGGCAACAGAAAGGCACAAATAATTTTGAAATTGGTGCTACATAACTAGAGAAAGCAGAGAAAGGGGGGCAGTGGAATTTGCTTTAGCTCGAAAGGCAGCCACACGGCCGGAATGACCTGGCCAAAGCCCGTGTCCAAGTCCCAGCTCGTTGGACTGTTACGCCCCTTTTCCACCACATGGAGTCCATAAACCCGTTATTTGGGGATTTAGCATTGCTTAAGAGGTGTTCCCCCACAAAAGTTGCTATCTTGCACACCTGCCTTTATCCCTAAAACACCTGTGCTACCCGTTATATTATGCATAGGTGTGGTTTGGGCGTTACGCCAGTTAAGTCCCACCCAGGACGTCTGTCTGAGCCGCTGCCCTCGGACGGGACATACAGGACAATCAAAACATCAAAACAACCAGACTGGACAGTGAAGCGGGCCCTGTGTCCTGCCCCGGGCCGCCGGTCCGAGGTGCAGGACGCAGATCTGAGGAACAGGTGGAACGCCATGTTCCTTTTTACTATTTATTTTTTATTTACTTTTTTTTTTTTTTTTTTTACTGATTTTTATAGGCTTGAACTTGTGGTACATGTACAATGACAATAAAACTATTCTATTCTATTCTATTCTATTCTTCTCTGTCGGGTCTCCATGAGGCAAAAGCTTGGATATTATGCGAACCCGATTCTGTCGAGGCTTCTAGCGAGCGGAGCTGATGTGATGTGAACCCTGCCATGTAAAACAAGATTTTTTTCAGTGAATCTCTAAGTTACATTAATATTGTTTACATGAAGCAGCCACTTCCAAGCCCTTCACGTCCCTTCACGTCTTGTTGATTTTTTCACAAAAATCAACAAGACGTGAAGGGCTTGGTGTAAATAATGACAGCAATTTTGGCATGTTATTACATAATCTAATGAATAATTACATATACATAAAAGCATAACCTCTGTATCATGTAATAACAACCCCAATGTGTGATAAGTTATTTCAAAAAGCAAAAGCAAGGTTTTTATCACAAAATGTGGGCGTTATTAAATTGCATTGTTCCACATCAGGACGCACCAACAGGCGAGGCCTCGGGAGCGTCTCCCAGGAAGGTGTCTTTGGTGAAAATGGGTACGTTGTCATTCATGTCGATGACGACCACCCTGATTTCCATGGGTTCCCCAATAGGTCCTGACCCGACTGCCTCAGCACGGACTTGAAGCTGCAGACACACAAAAAAATCATGTTTGTATAACAGTGTGATGCAACGCTTCATGTTCATTACCAACAAATGAAAGAACTTCTTTTAATGAGCAGGTTAGGAGAAAAACAGTTCCTCTGTGTTAATCCATACTAACAGGAACAGCCTCAGAGGTGTTTTTAACACTGTGGACCGTCTTTTAAATCCTGTACCTCTTCATCAGTGTGAGTCATCAGGTATATCTGGGACAGCTTTAAGGTGGTTTCATTCTTATTTGACAAATTGATTTTTTTTCTGTTGTTGTTGTTGTTGTTGTTGTTGTGGAACTAAAAGTACAGGGTGACTGCAGGGTACATCTGCACATCATCTCACTCACTATTAACAGCAGAGACAGAGCCTACCAAGTACTGGTCCTGTCTCTCTCTGTCCAGCGGCTGTGTGACGTACAGATACCCGTTGTCTCTGTCCACAGCGAAGAGGCCGACAGGAGGCTCGTCGGCTCCTGGTCCAGTGATGGAGTACCTGATTGTGTTAAATTTATCTTCATCAGATCGTATCTGTACAAAACACAGAAACACAGATTTAAGGCAGCAATATACCTGTGTCAATATACCAATATATTCCTCTTTGGCAGCATTGGAAACGGTCTATGCCAAATGTAAATATTCAAAATGCAGCTGAACTGGATCTGTGGTTGTTCTTACCTGCACCACAAGTTTGGGGAAGGGTCCTCTGTCATTTTCAGGAAAATTAATAGGAGGGATGAGCCAGCGTCTCTTCCTCCTCCTCAGATGTTGAGAGAGTTTGGGGAAGGACAGAACAGGAACATCTGATTTGGCTGGAATCTGGAAAAACATAGAGGTGTGCTGTCAGTAGTGTTACCATGACAGTTTATTTTTCAGGGACAACACACACTAACAAACAGTTAAACTGTAAGAGAGTCAGAGTCAGTTTTCATCTGCTGTCCCCGGCCACAGTTTTAAAAGACAACCTCAAATTCAAGACAAAATCTACAGAATCAATTTAAGAGACACAATGACACACACACGGCCATTCAGCAGACAAAACAAAGTACAGGTAAGTCAAGCACACAGTAACAGCCTGTGGCAGAACAAACAGCACAAATAAGAACAGAAAAGCATAGAAATGCACAGATATAGCACTGGAGCGCACAGAGTAGCACAGCATAGAGCGCATACAGAATGGACAGCAACACACACTGACCGAGACAGAAACACAATAAACAACAGTAAGAGTTGTTTGAGATGATTTAAAGGAATATTCCACCATTTTGGGCAAAATCTCCCTTTCCCCGACTTCCCCAGACTGAGACCAGATGTTGGACAACATTTCCACCTCTGTGCATCCACTGGTTCAGTTCCTATGGGTAGCATTTCCTGTTAGCTTAGCATGAAGACTTGAAGTCTATGGGAGTCGTTAGCCTGGAGTTTACATACATGACATGGAATTTAAAAAAACAAAGAGAGTGGTTTTGGGAGAAGTTAGATCGTGGAACTGTAACCGCTGCACACATTTAAATGATAATGATAATAATAATAATAATAATAATAATAATAATAATGTGTGCAACAATAAACTGTTATTATACAACATGTAGATACGTTTAGAATGTGCTCAAATAAGCATGACAGCACGGCTAGCTGTGCTCAAATGACTGAATGAATCAATCACTGAAATATTACTCTGCCTATATCTTATTGCCTGAGTCTGTGTGGTTTCCATGGCAACACGAAACGTTTCACTGAAACCCGCATCAAAAGCCGCTGTCAGCTTTGTTCGCCTGCATAATGGACCGTTTTGTTGTCAATTTTGATTTCTTTGGCGACCTCAGTTTGGATAAACGGCTGAACGAGGAAGACAAGACAGAAGAGAAAAAGGAGAGATACGTGAGAGAGACGAGTGAAGAGCTGGATCAGCTGGAGAGGTCAGGAAATGAAGCCGGTACGGCCCGGTCAACGTCTTGGGCCGTCAAATGTCTACAAGACTACCTGACAAACACCGGGCAAACAGCTGATTTCTCACCTGTAAGGAAAGAAGAGCTGAACAAGATCCTCTGTGAATTTTATGGAGCTTTAATTTCTATAATAAAGAGAATGAAATGCCTTAGCAGATTCAGCACCACGGACAGTACCTGCTGAGGCAGATTCAGCACCACGGACAGTACCTGCTGAGACAGATTCAGCACCACGGACAGTACCTGCCTCAGCAGATTCAGCACCACGGACAGTACCTGCCTCAGCAGATTCAGAACCACGGACAGTACCTGCTGAGGCAGGTTCAGCACCACGGACAGTACCTGCTGAGGCAGATTCAGCACCACGGACAGTACCTGCTGAGGCAGATTCAGCACCACGGACAGTACCTGTAGGATTTTCCACGGAGATGTACGGCTGTAACTTTGTTCTTGTTATTAATGTGTTAATGTTATCAGTTATTAATTAGCCTATTAATCGTTATTAATTTGTTTAGTCTTTATGAGTTTCCTAAGCAATTGATTTAATTAATTTGTCAATTTGTTTGCATCTGTACATTGAAATGAACATTTAATAAATTAACACATCTGTGAAAACTGTGGTCTTTATTTCAGAGGTAAATTGATAACAGCCTGAAAAGGTGATTCTATAACTCTGTTCAGCCTTAATGTGACTGCTTACTGTCCTTACTTTTGCTGCTTAGCCACATTAATCGGAGCTGACGTTAAATTGGAGTGACACACCCCCAGCTGAAATAAAACATCTGCCGGTGACTTTATGAAAAGACAGATGTTTGTTGTGGCGCCGACACTGGAAAGCAGTAGCCTGTATTTAAATATAACTGTTCATATAAGTTGGTTGTAGATGAAGATCAGCTGTGTTGGTGAGTCGTTGTCACGGCAACTGTTAGATTAAAAATGACTGAGAAGTCGGCAGGAGTATAACTATCAGTCCATGAAAAAATGATTTTTTTCCAGAGGATATTCTAGTTCCAACATGATTGAGCTAGCAGAGCAGTTTTGTGTTGCTGTGTGTGGGATTTATTCAGTTTTGGGGAATCACGATGGGCTAGAAAACATGATAAGCCCAAGTTGGCTGCTGACAAGGACTAGTTACCGTCATGTGTTTCCACATGACGGTAACTTCCATCTCATGTGTTTCCACTGAAACGGAGAGAATACTAGCAAAAAACTTTGATATTTTGAGAGTGAAATGCCCACAGTATGAACACATTTTGATCATACATTTTATTTTCTTGGTAATAGTTGTATAATCGCATTATTACACTCGAGGGTGTGCTTGACCGTCATTATTAGGCCCGTTTCCACCAAAAGGTTCCTGGTAGTATTTGGGGGGCAGGAGCTACAGGAACGTCCTCTCGCTCGTCCCTCTCACCTGCCGTGTCTCCACTGAGATTGCCGAGCAGGAGGAAGGTTCCTGTAAAGTTACCGGGCGGTTGTGCGACCATGACCGGGGCATCAAAATGCGTGTTCTTAAAAAAGCGTGTTGTTAGTGTTAGGTAATGTCCGCTAAAGCTAACGGTAGTGTCCCTAAAATGCCGGCTAAAAAGTGTGGTGTTAGCATTATCTAGCACGATAACGTTAGCTTGGTAGTGTTGGCCGTGTTGCAAGGGACGTCTAACATTAGCTAAAGCTAACGCTAGCGTCCGGCTATTTTGTTGCTTTCTGTTGACACCACATCGTGCCGTGAGTAAATCCAGTCAGCACCAAGTAAACCCCAAGCCCCACCCAGGAGTTTTTCGGGGCCGCTCAGAGTCCCTACCCCGAGGCAGGGCTGTTTCTTTGCCCCTGTAAAAGTTCAGGAACTCTCTCCTTCGGGATGGTTCCTGCGGTGGAGACATGCGACAACGGCCACAGCCCCGTAAAATTACCCTGAGAGTGCCGGCGGTGGAAACGGGCCTATTGTCACGACAGTGATGCGGCCAGGAAGGAGGAAGGAGTGGCGGCCAGAAGTTCCATTAGCATTCCATTAGCAAGCACACCCTCTCGTGTGATAATGCTTAAATAGCTTACTCTGTAAACAGTAAACTTTGTTAATTATCGTTTCTTTGTTTGTTAATTGTAGAATAATTAAAGTTTAATTAACTATAAATTTACCTTTTATTAATGATGGCTATTATAAAGTGTTAACCACTTAGTTCCAGCAGGAGGTGGACGCTGCTACCACTGTCGCTGATGTAGCTTCCGCTCGGAAGTATTGTCCTCACTGTCACCGTGGAAATCTGGGGAGGGAGGTGTGGGGTTAACCTGCTCTCACAGAAATCCGTGAAATGAGCATGACCTCCTAATAACGCATTGCGTGCTCCTCGCACGTGACCTGTTTTAATCGATTTCTATGGTTTTAATTCCGTGTGATCACCACACAAACAGTGTCCACTGAAAGTCAACGAGGATCCGTGACGTCACGCTGTGGGTGGTGGTTCATAGATCCTGGAAGTGCAAATTTAATCGATATTCCGGAAAAAGGTCTGATTATTAGCCATAACGTTGTAACCATCCAAGGCAGACTTACCACGAGCTATGAGGATGTGTAACGATGGCATGTGCTTCAGCCGAGTCCACAAGTCCCGTATAATATCAACTTTATTTTAAGAAAACACGTTTTATTTGCGATGTCATATCACGGAGAAGCACTACATTACCCATAATCCTAGTGTTTATCAGCGACGTGTCTGATTTGACTTTCATCAATAAAGTCAATAAAGTGTAATAAAGTGCATGAAAGTTGATAATATGCTGATATGGTACGCCATTGAACACAACCCTTTCAGTCAGCGAAACAGAGCGGGTGGAAAAAACGCGTAAACACGTCAAAATAGCACTAAAGATTTATATATATATTTTTTATTTTTCATAACACATCTTTATTCATGATATAAACATAGGCTACACGTTAAGGTTATAGTTTTGGTGTTGAAGAACTACCGTATGTATGTTTTTTAAACCTAATTTCAAAACTTTTCCCCTAACCCGGAAGAGGTGTACCAGAACTACAATCTGCGCGGAGTTGCAACACACAGAGGTGTCCTGCGCCATAGATTTTGTAGTTCTAATATGTTATGTCTATTATGTGATGTTGTGATCACTAATCTTCATTATAGTTTTTGGGTGTGGGAAGAACGCCTGTTTGGACAGATTTCATTTATTTTTTTCTTAAGATAGTGAAATCATGTTTTTTCCATGTTTTGACACTAGTCAGTGGCGCCCCCTATTGGTTTGCCATTGGACATGACAGTAGAGGTCAAGAGCTTTCCAAAAATGTTGACCCCATGTCTGTGCCATTTTTTGTTGCTGCACTGTAAGCCTTTAAAAGTGTCTCAGGTGCAAGGTTCAAAGGGCACTCGTGGGGAGCAGGAACTTCCGAGCGGAAGCTACATCAGCGACAGTGGTAGCAGCGTCCATAGCAACAGCCATAGCAACGATAGAAACCTGAAAGAATCTTCGTAATAACTAACAAAGTAAACATCATATACATAAACTGAACGAAGATTTTGGAAATAAAATGCACATTTCCCGCTAGAAATGTTATCAAAACGCATTTGAATGCATAAGCTCTCTTACAATATTGCATTTTCCACTGAGAATAAAAGGAATGTCCGCCATTTTTCTTGCTCTTGCGTCGGGGCTCGCGCATGCACAGGCGGTGGGCGGGGGCCCCCAGAGGACAGCCAATAGAAACCCGTTTCCATTCAATGGGGATTTTGGAGTAATTCCTGTAAACTGGGTTACAAAAATTGCACAATTCCGCCCCATTGAATGGGAGATTTTTGAGTAATTTCTTCCCATCGAATGGAGTGATTCATTGTAGATCGGGTGTCAGTTCCTCTTTACCTATGGACCAAATCAGCCAAGTGGGGGCGCTACATCATGGTAAAACATGCACAGGGCTTGGATTCCTTAATCACTGCTTGCGGCTGGATTTGTGTTTGTGTTTGTGTTTGTGTTTGTGTTTGCTCTAACTCCTCTGCAGTACCTGTGCGCCGCCAGCAGGGGCGTCCTGGCTGCTGGACTCCTGCTGGCTGCAGTCGTACTCGACCCTGGCGGGCACGGTCACCTGGTCGCTCTGGGAGCTGACGGCGTGGATCAGGAAGTCGTGGTGTCCTGTGTGCAGAGTCAGCTCAGTGTTCACCTGGCCAGGTAACACACAGCAGAGCGTCACACTGAGCGACACGTTCAGAGAAAAACAGCTGATCCACCGCCGAGCTCGGTGCAACATGACAGCCTTTCTGTTGGTAAGATCAGCTGCACAGTTTGCTGTTTGTGTCACAGGTGTGTTACATGTGTGTCAACAAGTGTGTTACAGGTGTGTCACAGGTGTGTTACAGGTGTGTCACAGGTGTGTTATATGTGTGTCACAGGTGTGTCAACAAGTGTGTTAAAGGTGTGTTACATGTGTGTCACAGGTGTGTCACAGGTGTGTTACATGTGTGTCAACAAGTGTGTTACAGGTGTGTCACAGGTGTGTTACAGGTGTGTCACAGGTGTGTTATATGTGTGTCACAGGTGTGTCAACAAGTGTGTTACAGGTGTGTTACAGGTGTGTCACAGGTGTGTTACAGGTGTGTCACAGGTGTGTTACATGTGTGTCAACAAGTGTGTTAAAGGTGTGTTACATGTGTGTCACAGGTGTGTCACAGGTGTGTCACAGGTGACTGCAGCAGACTGAGTGCTGTGTGCTGCTCACCGTCAGCGTGCCGTCGGCGTCCACGGTGAAGCGTCCGTCGCTGCTGCTGAGAGCAAAGCGGGCTGAGCAGCCCTGGAAGCCCACTGCAGCACAGAGACACACAACAGGAATACACACTGGAGCCTGAGGCCACAAGAGGGCGCCACTGCAGCCGGGCACAACCAAACAACACCAGAGTCTGAAAGTACAGCGCCCCCCTGCAGCTCTCCCCCTCCCCTCTCTGTCCTAAGCCCCTCCCACCAGACAAGCCACCACACACACACACACACACACACACACACACAACAGGAGGCATGTCCACAAACTGTATACCCTTAGAAATTCTACAGGATTTGATTCAGTTGTTTGATAGAAACTGTCAGAGACTCTAAGGCTGTGTGCAGCCCCACGGCCCTGAAGCAGACGTTCAGTGTTTCTGTGTTTTCTTACCGTTGCCCAGCGTCCAGCGGCTCTGCAGCTGCCTGCTGCACACTCTGAAAATCAGCTTCTCCACCTCAAACCCCGGGACACACGCCACCGCCTCACAGGGAACTAATGTCAGGGCCTGCAAATAAAAACTGGCTTAAAAAGCTGCTAGAACAATCAAATAAAGACAATATTTTTATGAATGTATTCCAGGTGCGTCAGAAACATTTCAGCAGGCCACATCGAAACCATTCACCTGATTTCTGGGCCCAAACGTTAATGTTGTCAGAAAAACGCAGAAGTTACACTTGTTTGGTTTAAAACGTTGAGTAATCCAAGACATTCATCTCTGACAACAACACACAGAGCTGGGTGAGAAAAAAACGACTTGCAGTGAGAAAAGGACCATCGACCGCCCAGGAAACTGAGGAGAAACGCTGCTCAGTCCAGCTTTAAGAGCCAAACAACGCCAAGCTGTGCATCTCAGCTGCAACCAGCAGATCTGCAACTCCAACGGTAGATCTGTAGATCTGACAATCTACATAGAGGGACAGATCTCAGAGCTTCAGATCTGCAGAGCTTCAGATCTCAGAGCTTCAGATCTATAGAGCTTCAGATCTCAGAGCTTCAGATCTGCAGAGCTTCAGATCTCAGAGCTTCAGATCTCAGAGCTTCAGATCTGCAGAGCTTCAGATCTGCAGAGCTTCAGATCTACAGAGCTTCAGATCTGCAGATGGAGCTGCAGATGTGCGGCCTGTGCTTCCAGCTCATGGGAAATCTGTGTCTGCAGAGTGCACAGGTAACAGTTCAGGTCTGGCTGCTTGCTGCTTGGTTGACCAGCAAATTCTGTCAGTGAAGTTTGAACTCACCTGAAAAAAGACGACTGAGGTTAAAAGTCCCAGCAGCGTACAGCCGGCGCTCCCCATCTCTCCAGATCAGACTGAAATTCTCCCTGTCAGGCAGAAATAAAAATGCAGTTTGTTTTTGGAGGAAAGTTTCACACATGAAGAGGAATCCAGGTACAGAGCAGTTATAGCAGGATCACAGCACAGGTGTGTCTCTACCTGCTCTCTTCCAGAGGCTCCTCCCACCATCTGAGGAGATCCCCCCTGAGTTGCGGTGTGGTTTCCATCCCGCCCGCGGCACAACTGCCAGGATCTTCACAGCCACACAGTTCTGAGGAACAAAAACAACCGAGCCCGTTCAAAGGGAAAACATTTCTTTTGCCAAATGAAATGGAAACAGAAACAACCTCGGCCTCGCTCGACCTTTCCAAGGTACCTGCCTCTGAGGTACCGGGCCCTCCGCACATCAGAGCGTGGAACCCGATCCTTCAGGCTAGAACCTGGTGGCCCCCCCCCGGTCGCTCTGCACTGCAGCTGTTCTTCAGCCCACACTTTACCCCCCAGGGTCCAGATCACCAGGAGCAGGTTTTCTCAAATCTTTGTGTTCAGTACCTGCTTTACCTGACTGCAACATTGTTGCTTAGAAAAATGCGACAGGAAGCCACAGCTGATCTTCAGTGGATGAACGGCCACTGACCTTTTGAGGAATCAAACATTACAAATAAGAAATGGAGTGAAAAGGCTGTGACGAGTGCCTCCTGAGCAGATTCATTTCATACACACACCTGTCCTACACACACCTGTCCCACACACACCTGTCCGACACACACCTGTCCGACACACACCTGTCCTACACACACCTGTCCGACACACACCTGCCCCACACACACCTGTCCGACACACACCTGCCCCACACACACCTGTCCTACACACACCTGCCCCACACACACCTGTCCTACACACACCTGTCCTACACACACCTGCCCCACACACACCTGTCCAACATACCTGCCACACACACACCTGTCCAACATACCTGCCACACACACACCTGCCTGACCAGGACCTCTGCTCAGCAGGAAACTGTGACCAGGATCAACATGAGGATCAGCCTCAACAGTCTGAGTGGCCTCAATCCACACAGGACAACATCCAACATCCCACCACCACACAGACAGGCAGGCAGACAGGCAGACAGACAGACAGACAGACAGACAGAAAGACAGACAGACAGACAGACAGATGGGCAGACAGACAGGCAGCAAGACAGGCAGACAGACAGGCAGGCAGACAGACAGAAAGACAGACAGACAGACAGACAGATGGGCAGACAGACAGGCAGCAAGACAGGCAGACAGACAGGCAGGCAGACAGACAGAAAGACAGACAGACATACAGACAGGCAGGCAGACAGACAGACAGACAGACAGACAGACAGACAGGCAGGCAGACAGACAGATCACTGATTCTTGGGAATTTGGATAAAACAGGTTTTAATTTTGAAAAAAAAAAAAAGTGCATTAAATGACAAAATCTGAAGGTTTATCATTACAGGCCAAGGTCTTGGCTGTTCAGCAATGTACCGCTGCAACCTCCTCATTTTGCATTTTTTTCATAAAATAGGTTTTTCCAGTTATTAGGCTACTTTGTTTTTGTCACCGTAATGTTTTTTTTTAATTTGAAAAACATATTTTTGTGTTAAAGAGACTATTACTTTAATAACTTATCAGCACCAAAGAAACATATTGTAAGCATATTCATTTAAAACCAATATAACTGCCTCTGACGGTGGTGACACTAATCTGACGGTGGTGACAGTGGCCTCATTACAACATTCATTCATTCATTCATCTTCTAAACCACTTATCCTCACTAGGGTCGTGGGGGGGTGCTGGAGCCAATCCCAGTGCTCATAGGGCGAAGGCAGTGAAACACCCTGGACAGGTCGCCAGTCCATCGCAGGGCAGACAGACAAACACTGACATTCACACACACAGTCACACCTAGGGGCAATTTAGCTTCTCCAATTCACCTGACCTGCATGTCTTTGGATGGTGGGAGGAAACCGGAGTGCCTGGAGGAAACCCACGCAGACACAGGGAGAACATGCAAACTCCACACAGAAAGGGCCTTGGGTGGGAATTGAACCCAGGACCTTCTCACTGTGAGGTGACAGTGGCCTCATTACAACATACATTTCCAAAATTTATACCACTCAAGTCAATGGCTTCTTGCTCAACAACTTTATTTAACTATTTGGTACAAAAAATAAGAATCCTGAGCTCTGTTATAAGCATTTTTCAGACTTCAGTCATCACCGTCACACAGAAAACCTGACGGTGGTGACGTCTGACGGTGGTGACAAAAACCTGCTCTTTCACATGATCAGCATGAGTTGTTCACATTAGCCAGCTTGTTTCCTCCCTGTTGCTACCTGCATCAGACCTCTTCTTAAAAAGTATACATTTATTCCATAATCTAATCTAATATTTTTTATACAGAAGTGACGGTGTTGACATGTTATGGTTGTGACAGTAGCAGTGTCCAAAAATATGAAGAGATTTAAGAGAAAACAGAAAACTTCCAGGAGCCTGAGCGGTCTTGAAGCATGCAGTAGAGCTGAAGGTTTGAAAAGGGATCCTCAGGAATGTAACTGACCTTGTAGTTTTTTTTTTTTTTTGTTATTTTTTAAATATATATCTGACGGTGGTGACGAATATCTGGGACACATTTTGAGCAATCACAAAATAATAGTAAATATTGTTCAAAACTCATCGTTTGTAGATTTTAATACATATTATGATGTACTCTTTCATGTGGTAAAGATATTATTCAATGAAATTATTACTTTTTGTTGTTTTAATCAAGTTGAAATGATTATCTCCTATCTGAGGACAACTGGTTTTGTAGGCCATGGGCCAACATATAATCATTAAATTAATACAAATTAAAAATAAACCTATAAAAGAACCTTACAAATGTGCAAAGGACCCCCTGATTATGCCCTTGATTCTTTTTATTCATTAAAATGTTGTACATTTCCAGCAGAAATAGCATGTTTCTTAGTGGGACATGATTTATCCAAATTCTCAAGAATCAGTGAGTAAACAACAGGTGTGCTTCACCTGAGGAGACATGACAGAACATGAACGGACACTTTCTCAGTAACTGAAGTAACTACGACAACACAGGTATGTATGTGTGTATGACTGTGTGTGTGTGTGTGTGTGTGTGTGTGTGTGTGTGTGTGTGTAGTGCTTGAGGACAGCATTGTGCCCCTGCACTCGCTTTTGGCACCAAACTTTTTGTTTTATTGATTTTTTACTTAATTAATATTTATCAAGGTGAAAACATTTCTTTTGCCAAATGAAATGGGGAAAAAAAACGAAATAAAAAAACATTGTCGACCACCTCCACGCTCCTGCCACGGCAGCGAATCAGAGGCCACGATACGAAATTATCACGACACGTCAGTCACATTTTGCAACATGCAGAGTATTGCAGTAACATGTCTTGTGAAATATTGATGATTCAGATTCTGGAAAAAACTGAACCCCAACCTCCTCCTCAGCATCTGGACTCTGAAGAGACGTTGCTGTGACTTGGGCCGATTCAGAAGAAAACAATCTGCTGATTCTGGGCTCAGATCAGCAGGATCTCCTTGTTCCTGAATCCCATGTCAGAGTAGAATCTGCTGAGGGGATCAACTGCAGGTCGTCTGCAGAGCGGCGCTGATCCAACCCCACAGAGTCAAACCATGTGCCATGTGTCCTTAGCCAAAAAAAGAAAGAAAAGTTATCTCTCTGAATTTTTTCATAAATTTGAGTTTTTCACATAAAATTTCGGCGTTAACCTGTTTTTTGTTAGATCGTCACCCCCCCGCCCACATGCTTCACACAAATCAGGCTAATTTTTTAAAAATCTTGACTGACAATGCGACTGTTGTGCTTTCAAAGCATCAAATTGATTTCATAATAATAGATTTACTAATTAATTATATGCCATAACTAATTATGAAATATGATTCTCCATCCTTGTACTGTACTTTGTTGCAGCCGCTGCTTCAGAAGATCCACATTTCTCTGAGCTCAGAGGAAGGAAATGTGGAACATTTAGGAAGCAGATGATTGGTTCTCCTGTGGTTCTGCAGCCAGTCAGCAGCACAGAGCCTCAATGCCAGTGCTAATCTGCTCACACTCACAGCATTTTACAGCCATGGATTATAATCTCAGTTTATAATCCTGTCTGCAGCAGAAATATGGACAGGAACAGTCCAGTTACTGATCAATATCTGGATCAAATGGACTGATCAGTTTAGAGCATTGAGCCCCACTGACCCACACAGATTCTGCTGTTTAGCTCAGTGCTGCCCCCGCTGGACACAGCACTGACCTGCAGGCTGTTTAGCTCAGTGCTGCCCCCGCTGGACACAACACTGACCTGCAGGCTGTTTAGCTCAGTGCTGCCCCCGCTGGACACAACACTGACCTGCAGGCTGTTTAGCTCAGTGCTGCCCCCGCTGGACACAACACTGACCTGCAGGCTGTTTAGCTCAGTGCTGCCCCCGCTGGACAAAATACTGACCTGCAGGCTGTGTGTCTGGACGTGGTTCAACTTTAAATCTCTGTAGTGTTTGGTTTAAACAAGCAGGAGAAACACACACACACACATGTTTAAATACTGTATTTTATAACTGTATAAAGGCACTGACAAGTAACAAAATGTTATTAATATCACATATAGAAATGAATGAATATCATTCACATATTGCGTACCGATATGATCATGAAACACAGCGACTGTCTGGGATTACGTGTGTGTGGGTATGTGTCTGTGTCTGTGTGTGTGTGTGTGTGGGTATGTGTCTGTGTGTGTGTGTGTGTGTGTGTGTGGTATCATAATGAAGTTTGTAACTGTGAGGTGGTGAAAGTGGGTTCTAGTGTAGTGGGGGTGTTTCTGTGACAGACAGCTGTGATCCAAACATGAGAACTGACTGAAATGTTGTGGATCTTAAAGATTTAAAGCTCCGTCCCAGAGACTCTGAGGACTTTACTCCACTGATGGAAAACTGGAGTGAAGAAAGTGTGAAGGCTCTGAAAGTTCATGTTCATATCGTAGTGGAATGAATGGAGGAAAGGGAGGAGGAGTGATGTGGCAGCTCTGAAAGCCCACTGCTCGCTCTGGGAGGAGAGCAGAGGAACGTGAAGGAGAGGAACACTGTGGAACCTGCAGAGGAACCAGGGCGGAGATGTAAATGATGAAGGTTTGGCTGAAGCAGCAGGTGGATCAGTCAGTCAGGTGTGATCTGAGCAGGCAGGAAGTCCAGCTCGTCGCTCTCCTCTGGTCCTCTGCTCTCTGCATCTGAACCCAACACACACACACACACACACACACACACACACACACACACACACACACACACCACCAGGAAGGAGATACAGAGGGAGAGGAGGTAAGCCGAGATAGGGGGGGAATATTCAGAGAAAAAACCCAGAATTCCCAAGAGTCGGTAAGAAGGGGGGTCGAGGGGTGAGGCACCAGGGGCGAGGGGGGAGGGGCATGGTGGAGCTGCTCTGTGGTGGAGCTGCTCTGTGATGGAGCTGCTCTGTGGTGGAGCTGCTCTGTGGTGGAGCTGCTGTGTGGTGGAGCTGCTGTGTGGTGGAGCTGCTCTGTGTGATGGAGCTGCTCTGTGGTGGAGCTGCTCTGTGGTGGAGCTGCTGTGTGGTGGAGCTGCTGTGTGGTGGAGCTGCTGTGTGGTGGAGCTGCTCTGTGATGGAGCTGCTCTGTGGTGGAGCTGCTCTGTGTGGTGGAGCTGCTCTGTGGTGGAGCTGCTCTGTGTGGTGGAGCTGCTCTGTGGTGGAGCTGCTCTGTGGTGGAGCTCTCCTGCGTCACAATGCCATTGTTACCATGGTAACACATCCTGATGAGTGACCCAGTGATGCTTTCACATTTAACACATTATCTGTTTGTATTGGTGTGGGTGTGTGTGTGTGTGTGTGTGTGTGTGTGTGTGTGTGTGCATGCAGGTGGACCTACAGAGGTCGTCAGAGGAGAGCAGCTCAGGGGTTTGGATCCTGCCTTCCTCATACAGAGTCTTCTTCATCAGGAATCGCTGCTTACAGGGATTCATCTGGACTGAGAGACAGACAGGCAGAGAGAGAGAGAGAGAGAGAGAGAGACAGACAGGCAGGCAGGCAGGCAGACAGAGAGATATAGATCACATTCTGTCATATCTGACAATCTTAAAAACATGTAAGATGTAAAATGAACTGAAACATCTGAACAATAAAAAGGAAAAGGCCCCGCGGGTTCAGCCGGAGCTGGACTCCTGCACTCCCCTCCAAACGTACTGGAACAGTGAGGCCAATTCCTTTAGTTTTGCTATAAACTGAAAACATTTGGGTTTGACATCAAAAGATGAATATGAGACGAGAGATGAACATTTCAGCTTTCATTTGCAGGTATTTACATCTGGATCTGATACACAACTTAGAAGATAGCACCTTCTGTTTGAACCCACCCATTTTTCATGTGAGCAAAAGTACTAGAACATGTGACTGACAGGTGTGTTCTACCGCTTCAGCTGTAATGATCATAACTGAGGACACAGCAACCGCAACTGACAACAAGAAATACACAGTAGGGGTTTTTATCGACTTACAGAAAGCATTTGACACAATCGATCACTTCATCCTTCTATCAAAACTACATTCATACGGTGTGAGAGGTAAAGTATTAGACTGGTTAAGCAGCTACTTGGATAAAAGACAACAGTATGTCCAATATGCTGCTAACACATCCAATCAAGGTTCAGTTTTAGGGCCAAAGTTATTTATTGTTTACATAAATCATATCTGTGATGTATCAAAGTTATTAAATTTTGTTTTGTTCGCCGATGACACTCATTTTTACAGTTCCGGAAATGATTTAAAGGAGTTGGTAAAGAGTATGGAACAAGAAATGGTCAAACTTAAGGAATGGCTTGATATTAACAAGTTATCATTAAATCTAAAGAAAACAAAATTTATGATTTTTGGTTAAAAAAAAAAAAAAAAAAAAAAGGAAAATACTGCACTTTCAATAGCAGGAACAAGCACTGAAGAGTTATGGAGATTATATTTATATTATATTATATATATTATTAGGTTCTTGGGTGTGATCCTAGACGAAGCGTTGACTTGGAAATCGCATATCTCACACATATGAAAAAAGTGTCCAAGAGTATCTTTGTATTAAATAGGTAATAGGTAATAAGGTAAAACATGTGCTGGAATATAACGCATTGAGGACTTTGTATTGTGCCCTTGTATTGCCCTGTACCACCTGCTGTGTGGAGGTGTGGGGAAACACACCAGAGCAACACAAAGTCATTATACCTCCTACAGGAGAGCCATAATTAAGTACTACCAACAAATCTACAAAAAATGTTTACCCTTATAGAGAAGGAAGGGTCATGTTAAGCATCAATTTGCAAGAACAACACTAAAACAAATGTGTACTTCAGTGGTGGGAGTGAAACTCTGGAACTCCCTCCGTAATGACTTAAAGCATTGTAAAAATATATTTCAGTTAAAAAAAACATAAAGAGAGAACGGTGAAGTTGTATGAGCACTCAGAACGAGAAAAATCAGGGTATTTCTCTGTTATTGTTCTGTTTCGTTGCTGCAGATGGGAGGCATCCTTCTATTTGTTTGTTGTTTATTTATGTGTAACATAAGATTTATCTTCATTCTGCTCCTTTTCGGCATGGCCATATGTAAATAGTCTCAATGCTAGTAGTCTCAATTCTCTTTTGGAAACTCACACCATGTACGAAACAAATAAACTTGACTTGACTTGACTTGTCTATGGGTGAAAAACAAGCAATTGTGAAGCTGAGAGAAGATGGAAAATCAATCAGAGCCATTGCACAAACATTGGCCATAGCCAGTACAACCATTTGGAATGTCCTGAAGAAGAAAGAACCCACAGGTGTGCTAAGAAACAGATGTCAAACAGGTAGACCAAGGAAGACAGCAGCAGCTGACGACAGAAACACTGAGAGCTGTAAAGAAAGACCCTAAAACAACTGTGAGTGAAATCAGCAACAACCTCCAGACAGCAGGAGTGAGGGTATCACAGTTTACTGTTCACTGAACACTTCATGAACAGAAGTACAGAGGGAACACCAGAAGCTGCAAGCCACTCATTAGCAAGAAGAACAGGAAGGCCAGGCTGGAATTTGCCAAAAAGTACAATCTGCCAGTTTAAGATAAGATAATGACCCAAAACACACTGCCAAAACAATTTAAGAGTTCATCAAGGACAAGAAGTAGAAGGTTTTAGACTCCAGACTTAAACCCAGTGGAGTGTTTTACCTGCTAAAGAGGAGACTGAAGGGAGTAATCCCCCAAAACAAACCACAACTGAAAGGCTGTGGTGAAAGTCTGATAAAGCATCACAAAAGAGGAATGCAAAGGTTTGGTGATGTCAGTGGGTCACAGGCTCGATGCAGTTACTGCAAGCAAAGGATTTGCAGATAAATATGAAGTCTTATTCACTTTAATCCATTTTAAGTCTGTCTGTTCCAATACTTTTGCTCACCTAAAAATTTGGTGTTCCGTTACAAATAATGCTATCTTCTAAGTTGTGTATCAGATCCAGATGTAAATACCTGGAAATTATGGAAATGTTGGTCTCTTGTCTCATATTCATCTTTTGATGCCAAATGCAAAAGTGTTCAGTTTATAGCAAAAATAAAGGAATTGGCCTCACTGTTCCAATACTTTCTATTTTCTATTTTCTCTGCATTTAACAAGAAAACGGGGTTTTCATTTCCCCTGATTTCCCCCCACATGTTGATGACATTTCAGAATCTGCCAGTGAGATATCTCTGTTAGAAATATCAGAAAGTGTGTGGAGTGTGACGGGGAGAACACGCCTCCTGCCCCTCCGGCTCAAGGTGCTCCTCCTGGTTCCACACCTCCTGCTGGTGCTGCTTCATGCACATTTTATTAATGACTGCTTGTTTTAACATGCATTACCAGACCCATCCAACTTCCACCCTGCACCATTCAGCCTGTTTGTTCCATATAAATCTGCTGCCATGTTGATTAAATGGAAACGTTCTATGACCAAACAATAAAGGAGCAGAAACCTGAGAAAGGTAAAGCCTCTGTGAATTCTTCCACAACTCAATTATATTTAAAGTTCAAGGAAATCCACTGCTGAAAACATTTTTTAAAAAGTTCAATAAATGCTTGATGTTTCCAAAGTAAAGGAGTAATAATGTTGGATAATCATGATCATGATATTGATCAAAATAACTGTGGTCATGATTTCTGCTATAATGGAGCGATAATAATAACATAATGCTGCAGGGTTAGACTGAGAGCCATGCAGACTCAACCAATGAATTACATATTTATTCCTCTCGCACACAAATTCAGGATTTATAAATTTGGGCTTCGTAAGTTTCCACTTGGCAGTGTTTCCACGTCCGGTCTGGACCGGGGGGCAGGCCGGCTCTGATCCCGGCTCGGTTGGGACGGGCCCCCTCAATCCTGATACCATTTCAGTAGTGATGATTTACCTGGGGGTCCTGGTGACGAGGACCGCAGTGACCCTGCAGGCGAGGGGTCTTCTGGGACATCATAGGCTCCTGGAGTCCCGCCTGTCCCCTGCCTGGCCCCTGGGGGGGCCCCGGGGTGGTCTACTGGGTGGGCCCCTTGGTGGGCAGCAGGGCAGGAGCCGGGTCCAAGACAGGAACCCTGGAAGGTCCCTTGGTGGCTCCTGTGGTGGTTCCCAGTTTGGGTCATGGGGTTTCCCTCAGCTCCGGGCTCTGCTCGGCTCCGCCCCCCTGTGTCTGGCCCCTGTATTACCCCATGGGCCCTTGCTGGTCCCACTGGGGCCCCTGTGAGGCTCCCAGCAGACA
>NC_043986.1:177500-180000 GCF_902150065.1 Myripristis murdjan
CACCATCACCATCATCATCATTATCATCACCATCATCATCATCATCACCATCACCATCATCATCACCATCATCATCATCACCATCATCATCATCATCACCATCACCATCATCATCACCATCACCATCATCACCATCAGTATCTCTGCCTCATCACAGTGCATGCGTGTGTGTGTCTTTGTGTGAACGTGTGTGTCTGAGTGTGTGCATGTCTTTGTGTGAACGTGTGTGTCTGTGTGTGAGCGTGTGTGTGTGTCTTTGTGTGTGTGTGTCTTTGTGTGAACGTGTGTGTCTGTGTGTGCGTGTGTGTGTGTGTGTGTCTTTGTGTGTGCGTGTGTGTGTGTCTGTGTGATACCTGGTGGTGATTTCTCGTGTGCAGGCTGGAGGGGGGCGGTCCTGGTTTGGGGAGGGGCCTGACTCCTCCCTCTCCTCCTCCTCCTCCTCCTGACAAACACATACAGCAGTGATTTTCATCTGTAAGACTCCTGTCCCACCTGCTGCCCACCTGCTGCCCACCTGCTGCCCACCTGCTGCCCACCTGGATCTCAGTGATGGAGTTTGACCATGTAAACACACAGGAGGAAACGCACTGAGGTGGGACTGTGATTGGATACGGATCAGAACCAGAACCTGACAGGTGCTCCAGGATCTGTTCTACCTGAGTGATGCGTCTAAAGGCTCATTTCCTCTCCTTTAAAGACTAACACTGTCCGTTTCACACCATGTAGCCGCCACGCCCACACACCGCCACGCCCACACGCCGCCACGCCCACACGCTGCCAATTCCAACTGTTCCTGAATGCGGAGAAGTTGCTCTTGACAGTTTAATATGGTAAACATGGCGATGGGACACTCTGCCGGGCTTCGATTACGTCATTATGCACAGAGCTCAGCTCGTAGAGACAGACCGGAGAAACGAGCCAAGCTCATGGTGATCACGTATAGTTTTGAAGAGTCATAAAACCACCAAGCAGACTCATCGAGGAATATGGAGACAATATTTTTCATGAGGAGAGAGAGATTTCTTCTACACCACGGTAAGCAACATGCGGAAATTACATGTTTGTCGGATATCATGTTGGCTATGTACAATATTTGACTTCGGGATGAATGGTGTTCCACATTATCTTATGTCTGAATTGGTTTTGGGCCTGCTGAGGGGACATTCGTGGTACAAAACGGACACGGTCGCGGTCATAGTGGTATGCGTCTGGGGTAGGACAATGGCGCCTGTGCTAGCGCTGCTAGCTTCTATTTGTTGCGGTTATTCTTTTATGGTTTACAGACAGTCAAATAATATTCTCGGTTAACCGAAATAAACCGATTAATGTGAACCGGTGGTCGACCAAGAAAATTTTCCATTTTCGCCATCCCTAGTAGCCATGTGTACAATTACTTTAACTGGGATAGTCTGTTGCAATTTGTGAGGTGTAACAATTATCTTAATTTTCTGCATCTTCACGAAGACCAAATAAAATAAAATACATCAAACTACAGAGTCCATGTTGTCCATGTTGAGAGCGTTGAAGCTGCTTATCGTTTGGTTTCATGCAAAGGTGTTCACCGACACACCTCCCAAACCTGCTTCGGCATTTTACGCTGCATCACTCGAATGCGCTTTGGGAAGCCTCGATAATAATGACGTAGGAATCCTCCGCAGGCTACACCGTCCCAATTCACTAAACTTTTAGCTCCGGTAAACTTGATATCAGCACCTACGTCAGACGCCTCCTGCGTGGGCACCGTGGGCTGCGACCTCGTAGTCATCTAGCCCTTCGACTGAGACAGACCCTGTGTGCGAACAGCAGGTGGAGAGGAGGCCACAGGTAAGACAGGCCAGTAGATATAAAGTGCTAATGTATGTGTGTGTGTGTGTGTGTGTGTGTGTGTGTGTGTGTTTACCGTTGTTGCTGGGCAGTGTGGGGGTGTCACTGGGTTTGGGAGGAGGGTCAAACAAAGAGAGAGAGACAGGAGGGGGGAGGGATGGGGGAGGAAGAGGAGGAGGAGAGGAGGAAGGCTTCGCACTGGAGCTGCCTGCCGAGAGAGGGAGGGAGGGAGAGAGAGAGAGAGAGAGACTTTAACTTATAGCACCCTTTAATAAAAATAATGCCCCACTCACACACACACACTACACCCCTCCCAGTAACAAAGCATCTAAATCCTTTAACCCTCATATGATATAGACCAGCAGTTCTCAAATGGGGGTCCACGCCCCCCCAGTGGTACGCCGGGGTACTGCAGGGAGTACGAGAGATTGTTTTTAAAATGTTAATTTAAAAAATATCAGTCATGCACAATTCCTAAAATAATCAGCCTACACTATAATAAGTTCAGACGAGACCAAACAAATGCAGAAAGTGGATCAGTGGCTCTGACCACAGGAGGCTCAGCTGGTCTGGACCAGCTGGACTGGGAAGATTTCAGAGGGGAACGTCACTGAGAACAGTTGGAGAACCAGAGACACAGAACCAACACAACCAAGACCTGACAACGTCCCATCTG